>NW_024058532.1:0-52920 GCF_016432855.1 Salvelinus namaycush
TCCAATCTCTTTATTGTGTAGCCTAATCATCACACTTTGAATTTCTTTGTGGGGAAAAAATTAAATAAGCCTATGCCACTTTCAGGTTAATACAATCCCATAAACCATAATAGCCTTGGCCATAAGGAATTGTATTTCTGTGATATATATATATCCTGCAGATGAGGAAATCCACATGTATTCACAGAAATAACCTAGGCCTGTATCTATTGGTCTCTGGGAAAGTTGTCAATGAAGAAGCTCATCCCATGAACAGTTACCCTCCCCACCTCAACCCTACAGCAGTCACTTGTCACCCTCCTGAGGTTGAAAACGAAACTACACACCATCCCAGAAATATGGACGTGGATACAATGTCCACTGTTATTCTTTGACAATGTTTCCACGCAGAATGGAACTCATTTGTCAGAATGGCTCTATTGTTGCAAAGCACCTGACCGAATTTTCCAGAACAATGTTGCTACTTTCTAGAGATAGACGAACGTGTCAACATGTCCAGCATTAGCATGTCCAGAAATAAGTTGTTAGCCTAGGCTTCATCAACAAAATGTTACATTTGTGTGGTACTTGTTTCATGATCAGGCTTACTAGAAGATGTGTGTCTCTGTGTTCTCTCCCACATACACTTTAATGGTTGAAAAGTGGACTGGCTAAATAGAGGACTGGGCTCCTTCTTAAATATAATCAATCACGTGACCGCTGCGGAAGTTTTCGGTGTATTTGCTGCTGGTGCTTTTGAGGCGTGAGAATATGTCATCGGCTAACTCGTCCTGAAATATCCCAAAATACCGCAAAACCTAAACTCCAGTCACCAGGGAAACTGTTCAAAACACAGAGAAGGTAATTCATGTTTTAAGAAAATATTTTTCTGGAGAGTTTATGGTTGAAAAAAAATTACTTAAAAAACTTCATAAGAAAGAAAGGACCAAAACAAATTTTGTAATGAGGCGAATTTGTAAAGAATTCTGATGCGCTTTCAAGTATAGTTTCAAAGTCATAATAGCCTAGACTCAGATGCGATTGTCAACAAAAGTCTAGCTACGTTTTTAGATCAACCTGTAAATGGGCAGTTGCTGTCAATTAATGTAATAAAATGACTCCCCGCAGCGTTTCATATAAAAGCCTAAAACCTTTTTCCTTCGTTTGTGATAAATTGAGGCTATAGTTTAAAGGACCAAGAAGAGAGGACCCCCAGTCTCCGTTATTGTGGAATGCTGACGCGGTTGTTTATCCCAGAGCGATTCCGTTTTCTCTGGTCTTATTGGATCTCAGGGATCACGTTCGCTCGTGTTATTGGATAATAAATCAAATCAATGATTTACAACAATTTAAATCAACGATTTACAATAATAATTGTTTTTTGTGCGTGTGTCTAATCTGATGTGCGTGACAGGAAGATATGTTAATGTAATAGACACGGAGTTAATGTGGGCCTATTTCAGTGTTCCGCAGTTGTTCAGACTGTGCAGGTGCAGATTTGACAGGTGCTTGGCTGAGCCATGTATTTAGAGAGTATCTGCATTATGATGCATTTACATGATGCTTCGACATTCTATGACAGCCATGTTAGCTCCTTACATGGGGGAATACGATACTATGTAACTGCATTTCTAGAATTAGAACAATATTCTAAATTCTAAAAGTTGGCATAACTCTCTCTAATAATAATACTACATTTGAATTTGCATAGCACTTTTCATTAGACTTATCTCAAAGATCTACTAAGGATTTTTTTTGCAATAAAAACAACGTATATACATTTAGAATCAAGGCAGGTAAAATAGCAGTAGTGGGCTAGGTGCTAAGTACATTTTAGATTTGGACTATGAAAAAGAGTGGGTTTTAAAAGTTCTGAGTGATGGAGCGGCTTTCAAATGGTCAGAAAGAGCATTCCATATGCGAGGAGCAAGGGAGCATTAGGCTCGGTCCCCCATAGTTCGGAGACGTGTCATGGTGGAAACAGATTCATTGCATGTTGGTTAGCCCACTGCTCTCTGTATGAACTGTATTGGCTTGGAATGGGTGACGTCAATTGGCCGAGGGTCATCCCGCAGAACTGGCAAGTGATCTGTTGTAAATCAAATAATTATTAAAAAAAAAAAAAGTAGAAAAAAAAGAGAGAAAATAAAAATAAAAACTGGCAAGTGATCTTTATTGTCCAAACTCTGGTGTGCATGTTGTACTGCTCGCATTGCGAGTGCACACAATAGACTTTAATCTTCTGATCAGTTTCCCTAGGTCTCGTGGTCTGTCTGCATGTTTTCTGGAGGATCCCGTATTGTATAAGGCTGTTCTTGAGCTCCTAGCGCATGTTTTTTTATCTCTTAAAACTGAAGAATCCTTGTGTGTAGTGCAGGGAAGTTGCTGACACTTCTTAATCTTTGGTCCAGCCTTCGGACCAGGAGAAGTGAAGACACAGAGAGGAAAATCTAGGCTGGCATTTGAATCCAAACATTTAGCTAGTTGATTGGAGAAGTAGTAGTATGTCTTGTCTAGTTTAACATTTTCGGGTGAACTCGATTTTTGTATTCAGTACTTGATTAGCTTTAAAAAATAACAAAGTTGATGATGATAATAAAAATTATAATAATGCACATAAAAAGCACAAACAAATAATTGTAGATCAATTCACAGGAGTAAACTACCAAGGCCGCCACTAGGCGCCATGGCAACCATGGAACCAAAATGGTTGTGTGTGTGATGAGATAAGTTATCCGCACCAGTGGAAACACTGAGTGTTAGTTTTTAAAGTGCTGTTTCCTTTTCAGTATGCTCGTATACTGCATGTGTTTTAGTGTCAGTATCTTATTCAGGTTTTCGCCTAGGATTTTTTTCATCGGGGTGGTTGGGGGCGCAATGACATGCTAGCTGTTGGCCATGCTAGTTGACATGCTAGTTTTTGTCCTTTCTAGTTGACATGCTAGCTTTTGGCCTTTCTAGTTGACATGCTAGCTTTTGGCCATTCTAGTTGACATGCTAGCTGTTGGTCATGCTAGCTGTTGGCCACAGCTAGCTGTTAGCCATGCTAGTTGACATGCTAGCTGTGGGCCATTCTAGTTGACATGCTAGCTTTTGGCCTTTCTAGTTGACATGCTAGCTTTTGGCCTTTCTAGTTGACATGCTAGCTTTTGGCCATTCTAGTTGACATGCTAGCTGTTGGTCATGCTAGCTGTTGGCCACAGCTAGCTGTTAGCCATGCTAGTTGACATGCTAGCTGTGGGCCATTCTAGTTGACATGCTAGCTGTTGGCCATGCTAGTTGACATGCTAGTTTTTGTCCTTTCTAGTTGACATGCTAGCTTTTGGCCTTTCTAGTTGACATGCTAGCTTTTGGCCATTCTAGTTGACATGCTAGCTGTTGGTCATGCTAGCTGTTGGCCACAGCTAGCTGTTAGCCATGCTAGTTGACATGCTAGCTGTGGGCCATTCTAGTTGACATGCTAGCTTTTGGCCTTTCTAGTTGACATGCTAGCTTTTGGCCTTTCTAGTTGACATGCTAGCTTTTGGCCTTTCTAGTTGACATGCTAGCTTTTGGCCTTTCTAGTTGACATGCTAGCTTTTGGCCTTTCTAGTTGACATGCTAGCTGTTGGTCATTCTAGCTGTGGGCCATTCTAGTTGACATGCTAGCTGTGGGCCATTCTAGTTGACATGCTAGCTGTGGGCCATTCTAGTTGACATGCTAGTTTTTGGCCTTTCTAGTTGACATGCTAGCTTTTGGCCTTTCTAGTTGACATGCTAGCTTTTGGCCTTTCTAGTTGACATGCTAGCTGTGGGCCATTCTAGTTGACATGCTAGCTGTTGGCCATGCTAGCTGTGGGCCATTCTAGTTGACATGCTAGCTATGGGCCATTCTAGTTGACATGCTAGCTGTGGGCCATTCTAGTTGACATGCTAGTTTTTGGCCTTTCTAGTTGACATGCTAGCTTTTGGCCTTTCTAGTTGACATGCTAGCTTTTGGCCTTTCTAGTTGACATGCTAGCTTTTGGCCTTTCTAGTTGACATGCTAGCTATTGGCCATTCTAGTTGACATGCTAGCTGTTGGTCATGCTAGCTGTTGGCCACAGCTAGCTGTTAGCCATGCTAGTTGACATGCTAGTTGTGGGCCATTCTAGTTGACATGCTAGCTGTTGGCCATTCTAGTTGACATGCTAGCTGTGGGCCATTCTAGTTGACATGCTAGCTGTGGGCCATTCTAGTTGACATGCTAGTTTTTGGCCTTTCTAGTTGACATGCTAGCTTTTGGCCTTTCTAGTTGACATGCTAGCTTTTGGCCTTTCTAGTTGACATGCTAGCTTTTGGCCTTTCTAGTTGACATGCTAGCTGTTGGCCATTCTAGTTGACATGCTAGCTGTTGGTCATGCTAGCTGTTGGCCACAGCTAGCTGTTAGCCATGCTAGTTGACATGCTAGTTGTGGGCCATTCTAGTTGACATGCTAGCTGTTGGCCATTCTAGTTGACATGCTAGCTGTGGGCCATTCTAGTTGACATGCTAGCTGTTGGCCATGCTAGCTGTGGGCCATTCTAGTTGACATGCTAGCTGTGGGCCATTCTAGTTGACATGCTAGCTGTGGGCCATTCTAGTTGACATGCTAGCTGTGGGCCTTTCTAGTTGACATGCTAGCTGTGGGCCTTTCTAGTTGACATGCTAGCTGTGGGCCTTTCTAGTTGACATGCTAGCTGTGGGCCATTCTAGTTGACATGCTAGCTCTTGTCCATTCTAGTTGCCATGCTAGCTGTTGGCCATGCTAGTTGACATGCTAGCTGTTGGCCATGCTAGTTGACATGTTAGCTGTGGGCCTTTCTAGTTGGCATGTTAGCTGTGGGCCTTTCTAGTTGACATGCTAGCTGTTGGCCATTTTAGTTGACATGCTAGCTGTGGGCCATTCTAGTTGACATGCTAGCTGTGGGCCTTTCTGTGGGCCATTCTAGTTGACATGCTAGCTGTGGCTGCTAAGTGAATGTAAGGGTAACACTGCTACTTGACTTTGGGGCCAGATAATTTAATGTTAATTTCTCTACTATAAGCCACCTCCATAATTTTAGCTCTTTTCTGTGTCTGTGTGTGTGTGTGTAGTTTGATCTCAGTGTCTCTTTGAGGCCATTGCCTGTGTAACAGTATAACTTTAGTCCGTCCCCTCGACTCGGGCGCGAACCAGGGACCCTCTGCACACATCAAGAACAGTCACCCACGAAGCATCGTTACCCATCGCTCCACAAAAGCCGTGGCCCTTGCAGGGCAAGGGGAACCACTACTTCAAGGTTTCAGAGCAAGTGACGTCACCGACTGAAAGGCTGCTAGCGCACACCACCGCTACCTAGCTAGCCATTTCACATGAACAGAGTTTAATAACTCTGGCATGTTGTGTGAGTGAGAGAGATGGTTAGAAAGACTGTGATCTAAAATCTGACCTGTGGGAGAGCAGAGGCTACCATGACTCATGTTGCCTCTACCCTCTCTCAACGGTCTGATTTAAGAGAAAACAAAGAGATTGGCCCGTCTGTGACACACTCATCACTCGAGTATGCACATAAGACCTGCTGCAACCCTGAGTTAGGGTAGGTTTAGCCAGGGTTAGTGATAGTCCAGGATAGGGTTAGCCTGGGTTAGTGATAGTCCGGGATAGGGTTAGCCTGGGTTTAGCTGTCGCTATGGGAATCTGTAATAGCTGAGATGATGAACCAGGGTAGCAGCAGAGTATAGAGAGGATGATATCTAGTGCCCCAGTCTCCATCCCACCCCTGTCACCCTCCTCTCTGCAGCCCAGCACCCCTCCATGGGTGGGGGACAGGGCAGACACCCTAGGGTATTATTCCCTTCCATATGGGACCCTTTACTTGAAGCACTGTGTCAGATGAATTCAATGTGTGTTGAGTTATTAAGCATGCTTGAAGCAGGGGTACCAAGGTTGGTGTGAGTCATTCTGTTTGTGTGTGTGTGTGTGTGTCATTCTGTGTGTGTGGGTGTGTGTGTGTGTGTGATGGGCAGAGTGGTCTATGCATCAAACAAAGCAGTCTCATTTGTCACTCCTGATGAGGATTTGAAACTCTGTGTCTCAAAGAGATAGAAAACCAAGGCTTTCGGACCTTAACCCTCAGTGATTTTTACTGTCACCACAGACCTGATATTCTCTCCCCCAGACATCCCCCCATTCTCTACCATATGCCGCCTCCGTCATTTTACCTTGTGTGTAGTTTGATCTCAGTGGCTCTTGCCTGAGTCAGCATGTTTACCGCTCTGTCTGTCTGTGAGGGCCGGAGACGAGTGACGGGAGGTGTGAGAGAGAGACAGCAGTGTGAGGCGTTTCTTCTGTTTACTCTGTGCTAAATGGGCAGCCTGTGGTGTGAAGCGGAGGTGTTAAAATGCAGAGAAAGAGAGAGAAGGTAGCTCATATTGAGGCCATGGAAATGTCACCTTGTGATGCCACAGCCCTCTGATAGCTGATGAACAGAGTTTAACTCTGCCGTTTTGTGTGTAGTTGAAAGGGGATGTGAAGCTTGACCCCACACACACACACACACAATCTCTTACTTCCCTTAGAATGTCAAAGATGTGTCAGGTAAGTCTCTTAAATCATAACTCTAGTACTGTCCTCTCCTTACGATTCCCCCTGGCGTCTGTGTGGGTGTTTTGTTTGCTGTTATTGACCTGTCCGGGTAACAGAATACCCCATTGTTACTTCAGTATAGAGACACTGTTATAACCAGCCTGGAGAGTGAGACGGTTTAACAACCAGAAGCTCTAGGATAGTGTCAGTGGAGACCTGAACTGGGTACCACTATGGAATATACACAACACAGGATTTATCAAAAATAGTTATTACAAAAAGGTTCAAATAAGCTGTTGTGGCCAGCAATCAAAAAGGTTACAGTTTGTGTCTTCAGTACACAAAGCAGGTAGTAGTTTCAGTAACATGTGTAACTCAAGCACAGCAAATATCAAGTCTAAGCACACAACACATCTAGTAAGTATAAATATCAAAAGGGTGATAAAAACTTAGTGCTTAATGCAATATATAATCAAGCCCTTGTACAATCAACACATTTGCTGGCTGTCTCCAAGTCCACATAACTACCGAACAAATTGTACTCAGGATAGTTGCAATTAACACATTTACACAGAGACTGAATGGACGTCAGTTTGCAGTTACACTAGGTCTGGTGTGGGACTTAGAGACAGCAGCAGCTCTCAGAAATGCAGCCATTTTAAGATAACAAGTGGCGGTGCTGGTCACAATCACACCTGCAATCAATTAACAGACCAATAGGAACATCACAGTTCACAATCTTAAGGACTACCATATTACATCTAATAGAGGCACCTCCACCCTGTTACAAGATGGATGGATGGAGGGAGGGAAGGAATGACAATACAGAAATTCTGGAAGAGAGAGGAAGACAAGAGCTATTCATGCTTGAAGGAGTGATAAAAAGAGGAAAATGGCAGAAATAGACAGAGAAAATGTGGAGCTTATATACACTGCTCAAAAAAATAAAGGGAACACTTAAACAACACAATGTAACTCCAAGTCAATCACACTTCTGTGAAATCAAACTGTCCACTTAGGAAGCAACACTGATTGACAATAAATTTCACATGCTGTTGTGCAAATGGAATAGACAAAAGGTGGAAATTATAGGCAATTAGTAAGACACCCCCAAAAAAGGAATGGTTCTGCAGGTGGTGACCACACACCACTTCTCAGTTCCTATGCTTCCTGGCTGATGTTTTGGTCACTTTTGAATGCTGGCGGTGCTTTCACTCTAGTGGTAGCATGAGACGGAGTCTACAACCCACACAAGTGGCTCAGGTAGTGCAGTTCATCCAGGATGGCACATCAATGCGAGCTGTGGCAAAAAGGTTTGTTGTGTCTGTCAGCGTAGTGTCCAGAGCATGGAGGCGCTACCAGGAGACAGGCCAGTACATCAGGAGACGTGGAGGAGGCCGTAGGAGGGCAACAACCCAGCAGCAGGACCGCTACCTCCGCCTTTGTGCAAGGAGGTGCACTGCCAGAGCCCTGCAAAATGACCTCCAGCAGGCCACAAATGTGCATGTGTCTGCTCAAACGGTCAGAAACAGACTCCATGAGGGTGGTATGAGGGCCCGACGTCCACAGGTGGGGGTTGTGCTTACAGCCCAACACCGTGCAGGACGTTTGGCATTTGCCAGAGAACACCAAGATTGGCAAATTTGCCACTGGCGCCCTGTGCTCTTCACAGATGAAAGCAGGTTCACACTGAGCACATGAGCACATGTGACAGACGTGACAGAGTCTGGAGACGCCGTGGAGAACGTTCTGCTGCCTGCAACATCCTCCAGCATGACCGGTTTGGCGGTGGGTCAGTCATGGTGTGGGGTGGCATTTCTTTGTGGGGCCGCACAGCCCTCCATGTGCTCGCCAGAGGTAGCCTGACTGCCATTAGGTACCGAGATGAGATCCTCAGACCCCTTGTGAGACCATATGCTGCCACATGCACATTTGTGGCCTGCTAGAGGTCATTTTGCAGGGCTCTGGCAGTGCACCTCCTTGCACAAAGGCGGAGGTAGCGGTCCTGCTGCTGGGTTGTTGCCCTCCTACGGCCTCCTCCACGTCTCCTGATGTACTGGCCTGTCTCCTGGTAGCGCCTCCATGCTCTGGACACTACGCTGACAGACACAACAAACCTTTTTGCCACAGCTCGCATTGATGTGCCATCCTGGATGAACTGCACTACCTGAGCCACTTGTGTGGGTTGTAGACTCCGTCTCATGCTACCACTAGAGTGAAAGCACCGCCAGCATTCAAAAGTGACCAAAACATCAGCCAGGAAGCATAGGAACTGAGAAGTGGTGTGTGGTCACCACCTGCAGAACCATTCCTTTTTTGGGGGTGTCTTACTAATTGCCTATAATTTCCACCTTTTGTCTATTCCATTTGCACAACAGCATGTGCAATATATTGTCAATCAGTGTTGCTTCCTAAGTGGACAGTTTGATTTCACAGAAGTGTGATTGACTTGGAGTTACATTGTGTTGTTTAAGTGTTCCCTTTATTTTTTTGAGCAGTGTATATATACCAGGGGTTCTCAACTCTGACCCGATGAGGTCCAGAGCTTGCTGGTTTTATCTTCTACCTGACAAGTAATTGCACACACCTGGTGTCCCAGGTCTAAATCAGTCCCTGATTAGAGGGGAACCATGAAACGATGCAGTGGAATTGGCTTAGAGGTCCATTGTTGAGTTTGAGGGATCTATACTGAACAAAATATAAACGCAACATGTAAAGTGTTGGTCCCATTTTCCATGAGCTGAAATAAAAGACCCCAGAAATGTTCTATATGCATAAAAACCTTCTCAAATTTGGTGCACAAATTTAGTTGCATTTCTCCATTGCCAAGATAATCCATCCACCTGACAGGTGTAGCATATCAAGAAACTGATTACCCTCTTAAAAAAAGCTGATTTAAACAGCATGATCATTACACCTTGTGCTGTGGACAATAAAAGGCCACTCTAAAATGGGCAGTTTTGTCACACAACGCCACAGATGTTTCAAGTTTTGAGGGAGTGTGCAATTGGCATGCTGACTGCAGGTATGTCCACTACGCCTCCAGCGTCATTTTAGAGTATTTGGCAGTACGTTCACAACCGGCATCACAACCACAGAACACATGTAACCACGCCAGCCCAGGGCCTCCACATCCGGCTTCTTCACCTGTGGGATTGTCTGAGGGGGGGAGGGGGTGCTGTGGAGTATTTCTGTCTGTAATAAACCCCTTTTGTGGGGAAAAACTCATTCTAATTGGCTGGGCCTGGCTCCCCAGTGGGTGGACCTAGCTTCCAAGTGGGTGGGCCTGGCTCCCCAGTGGGTGGACCTAGCTTCCCAGTGGGTGGACCTAGCTTCCAAGTGGGCGGACCTAGCTTCCAAGTGGGTGGACCTATTTCAATTGACTGATTTCCTTCTGTGAACTGTAACTCAGTAAAAACGTAGAAATTGTTGCGTCCCTCTTTATTGTTTACAGTGTAGACTCAACAGATCCATTCAGCTGTTGACTTGGCACCAATCTCCTTAGCACTTTGGTGCGGAACAGTCCAGAATAGCCCTTAGTCGTGTGTGTGTGTGTGTGTGTGTGTGTGTGTGTGTGTGTGTGTGTGTGCGCGCGCGCACACTCAAGTATGTACAGCGTTAGTGAGACCTACTGACTCAGGGTACTACTGACTCAGGCTACTGCTGGTACTACTACCTACTGACTCAGGCTACTACTGACTCAGGCTACTACTGGTACTATTACCTACTGACTCAGGCTACTACTGACTCAGGCTACTGCTGGTACTACTACCTACTGACTCAGGCTACTGCTGACTCAGGCTACTACTGGTACTACTACCTACTGACTCAGGGTACTACTACCTACTGACTCAGGCTACTACTGACTCAGGCTACTACTGGTACCACTACCTACTGACTCAGGCTACTGCTGGTACTACTACCTACTGACTCAGGCTAGTACTGGTACTACTACCTACTGACTCAGGGTACTACTGACTGGTACTACTACCTACTGACTCAGGCAACTACTGGTACTACTACCTACTGACTTACAAACCCCCATTACAAAGAGAGAATATCTTTTAGTTGCAGGTAGACGTACATCTATACAGTAGACACGGTTTCCTTTCAATGTTGTTCCTCAATTCTCGAGGAGAGAGAGAGAAAAGCTTTGACTATGTACAGACTCAGGGAGCATAGCCTTGTTATTGAGAAAGGCTGCTGAAACCAGACCTGGCTCTCAAGAGAAGACAGGCTATGTGCACACTGCCCACAACATGAGGTGGAAACTGAGCTGCACTTCCTAACCTCCTGCCCAATGTATGACCATATTAGAGACACATATTTCCCTCAGATTACACAAACCCACAAAGCATTCGAAAACAAATCCAATGTTGATAAACTCCCATATGTGAAATACCACAGTGTGCCATCACAGCAGAAAGATTTGTGACCTGTTGCCACAAGAAAAGGGCAACCAGTGAAGAACAAACACCATTGTAAATACAACCTATATTTATGTTTATTTATTTTCCCTTTTGTACTTTAACTATTTGCACATCGTTACAACACTGTATATAAACATAATATGACAATTGAAATGTCTTTATTCCTTTGGAACTTTTGTGAGTGTAATGTTTACTGTTCATTTAACTTTTTGTTTATCGATTTCACTTGCTTTGGCAATGTAAAAATATCTTTCCCATGCCAATAAAACCCCTTCAATTGAGAGAGCGCGAGCACAGCGTTTCCTTCTGTGGTCTCTGATCTGTCAGTTAGAGGAAGACAGGAAATGATTTTGCAATTATTTTACTGACACTTATGTCCTTCAACACACACACACACACACACACACACACACACACACACACACACACACACACACACACACACACACACACACACACACACACATATATGGTGTCCATTTAACATGCAAAATAGACACCGGTTGTGTGTGTCCATCATATAAAGACACTGTCTTTAGATCGCTCTGTTTTAGCAGTAGCAGGTACAGGCAGGCCTGCGTGTGTGTGTTGACTCTCTTGTGATGGGTGATTGACACCACCTCTGACCTTCAGTCTGATGGTCTGTTAGTCTGGTCCTTCTGGTTTCAGAATAAAATAGAGTTGCCCTATTAGACTGTTTATGTTGATGTGTGAGTAGGTGTGTGTGTGCGTGCATGTGTGTTATGTGTAATATGTCTCTTGTGTCACTCAGCTCTTACATCCTTGTACAAAGCATCCTCTTGTTCCACATTTGAGTTACCGTTGAAGCTATGAGATATGGTGAACGTACAGTGCTTGATGTCCAAGTCTGATACACATTCATCTTGTAGCTTCTACAGTATTTCAGCAAAGGAGAAGAATATTCACATACTATACTTATACTACTGGGGCTCCACTTTAGTCCTTTTAATTAATTTTATATTTATTTTTATATTTACTTTTCTATTATCAGGGAGTCATACTGAGACCAAGGTCTCTTTTACAGATGAGCCCTGAATGACATAAATTAAAGAAAATACACACATGTAAATAAAAAGACAGAATGCAAGCAGAAGGAAAAACACGGTTATAACAAAACAGACATTCATCAGTCAATAGGTCCTATTTATAGAAGGCAGTTTAGAAAAAAGTATAATTATGACTTTTTAGTTTATAGTTTGTGTATTAAAGAACTGCGTGTGTGTTTGTCAGAGGGAGAGAGAGATGGAGAAATAGTGGTGGAGGTTTTTAAAGAGCACACCACAGTTCTCAGACTCTATAGATGAAGATCTGTTGATTACTTCAAGTGTTACTTTAAGACAAGGTATTTTTAGTTTAGGTTAGGATGAGAGAAAGAGGCATCCTCTATCATACTGTGTGTGTGTGTGTGTGTGTGTGTGTGTGTGTGTGTGTGTGTGTGTGTGTGTGTGTGTGTGTGTGTGTGTGTGTGTGTGTGTGTGTGTGTGTGTGTGTTTGCTCTCGTGCGAGGAGCTGGGGCTGTGTGTTTGTGGTCCGTCTAGAGATGGTGGTCTCTTATCTGTGGTGAGAGAAGGTGAGATAGAAAGCTAGAGAGAGAAGAGGGCAAGAGGAAGAAAAAATAATTTACCAACAGTAATGCTTTTTGCTCTGGTGTTCCTTGACCAAGCGGTGGAACTTCTTGATTTTGAAACTCTGTGAAAGATGGTAAGCTCACTCTAGTCTTATACTGTAACATCCTCTTCATGGGGTTTCCGTGTGTATGTTGTCATGGGAAATTCTTATACATTCTTATTCATAGTCAATCTTAAATTAATCATTGTTTATTGTCAGCGAGCTGGAGAGGTTCCAACCAACTCAATGCACCATAGTACAACCAATACTGGTTCAGAACATGTGACCGACCAATACTGGTTCAATACTGGTTCAGAACATGTGACGGACCAATACTGGTTCAGAACATGTGACGGACCAATACTGGTTCAGAACATGTGACCGACCAATACTGGTTCAGAACTTGTGACCGACCAATACTGGTTCAGAACATGTGACGGACCAATACTGGTTCAGAACATGTGACCGACCAATACTGGTTCAGAACATGTGACCGACCAATACTGGTTCAGAACATGTGACCGACCAATACTGGTTCAGAACATGTGATGGACCAATACTGGTTCAGAACATGTGACCGACCAATACTGGTTCAGAACATGTGACCGACCAATACTGGTTCAGAACATGTGACCGACCAATACTGGTTCAGAACATGTGACGGATCAATACTGGTTCAGAACATGTGACGGACCAATACTGGTTCAGAACATGTGACCGACCAATACTGGTTCAGAACATGTGACCGACCAATACTGGTTCAGAACATGTGACCGACCAATACTGGTTCAGAACATGTGACCGACCAATACTGGTTCAGAACATGTGACCGACCAATACTGGTTCAGAACATGTGACGGACCAATACCTTATACAAGGCTTCTTTCTCTCTAAGCTGAGACCTTGAACGTGAGATATTTTTCCTTCGTTCTCAAAACACGGTCCGGGCGTACTGCCAAATTGCAGCTACTGATAGTGAAGATTTATACAGTCAGCCACTTGCATGAATACAGAAATGGGTTATAAGAAAAGCGGAAACATTAAAATTCCAGTGTGTTTCTGAACGTAATATACTGTAAGTGAATTGTATTGACAGGATGTACACTTCTATTGATAAAGGTTGAAATCCTAACCTGTCTTCCTGTTTCTTCCACAGGTTTGATCTGAACACTGCCTGGACACACACAGGGACACACATCTTCACACACACGTACACGTAGAGACACACACCCACTCAAACACACACTCTGTGGTGATGTCTGATTCGGAGGGGTGTGTGTCGGTGTGGGAGTGGCTGTGTGTGCTGCATCTGGACCAGTATCTCCCAGTGTTCCAGGACGCCGGGTTTGGAACGTTGTTGGAATGCCAAGGGCTGACCCAGGATCAGCTGGAGACGATTGGAATCACATTGCCTGGACACCGCAAACGCATCCTAGCTAGTCTGCAAAAAACACATCACACACACCCCGAGAGAGAGCACGATGCCCTACTCACACACTTGGCTGCAGAGGGAGACCAGAAAGAGGAAGAGAGAGATGTGTTCAGACCCAGTCCTTTGGGGAGAGAGACACTACTACCTGCACAGAGACCAGTATCCAGAGGAGAGAGACCAGTCCCTAAGGAGAGATCAGTGTTCAGGGAAGAAGAGAGGGATGGAGAGAGACCGAGACCAGTCCCTAAGGAGAGGTCAGTGTTCAGGGAAGACGAGAGGGATGGAGAGAGACCGAGACCAGTCCCTAAGGAGAGGAATAAGTACCGCTCTGTCCCTGTAGAGACATTGGACTGTGGCCAGACTTCCCCCCATCCCAACCCTACCTTTTGCCCTACCACCCCCAATCCCAACTCTACCTCCTATTCTACCACCCCCCATTCTACTGCCCAGGACCCCCCCTTACCCCCCATCCCCCCTCGCAGCACCCCAAAAGGCCCCCCACTACGCTTCATCCCCACCTCCCCTAAACACTCCCCCATGGCACCCAAACCCAGATGTAAACATAACAATACACACTCCTCTACAAACACCCCGACCACTGTACCCCTCCCTAGCCTCTCCACCAATCCCCCCACTGTACCCCTCCCTAGCCTCTCCACCAATCCCCCCACTGTACCCCTCCCTAGCCTCTCCACCAATCCCCCCACTGTACCCCTCCCTAGCCTCTCCACCAATCCCCCCACTGTACCCCTCCCTAGCCTCTCCACCAATCCCCCCACTGTACCCCTCCCTAGCCTCTCCACCAATCCCCCCACTGTACCTCTCCTTAGCCTCTCTCCCTCTCCTGTTTCACCAGCCAGACACCCCCAGCAGGTGGGGGAGGAAGGAAGAAAGCCCTCCCCTGTTTCACCAGCCAGACACCCCCAGCATGTGGGGGAGGAAGGAAGAAAGCCCTCCCCTGTTTCACCAGCCAGATACCCCCAGCAGGTGGGGGAGGGAGGGAGAAAGCCCTCCCCTGTTTCACCAGCCAGATACCCCCAGCAGGTGGGGGAGGAAGGAAGAAAGCCCTCCCCTGTTTCACCAGCCAGACACCCCCAGCAGGTGGGGGAGGGAGGGAGAAAGCCCTCCCCTGTTTCACCAGCCAGACACCCCCAGCAGGTGGGGGAGGAAGGGAGAAAGCCCTCCCCTGTTTCACCAGCCAGACACCCCCAGCAGGTGGGGGAGGAAGGGAGAAAGCCCTCCCCTGTTTCACCAGCCAGACACCCCCAGCAGGTGGGGGAGGAAGGGAGAAAGCCCTCCCCTGTTTCACCAGCCAGACACCCCCAGCAGGTGGGGGAGGAAGGGAGAAAGCCCTCTCCTGTTTTGCCCTCTTCCTCCTCCTCTTCCTTCTCAGTTGAACAATATGACCAGTCTTCCTCTTCTGATCAAGACGTGCCCACCCTCCCCCCTAAAGTCTACGTGGTGGGGGCGGGCCCTAAAGAGCCTCGCGGCCCTGCTCCAATCTCACGTCGACCTCCTGTCTTGCCCCCCAGAACCACACACACACATAGGTAAGAGGGCCTCTGATTGGCCCCCAATGTTGTCAGTTCCACTTCTGTCGTTTGTTCTATTGCATTAGAGACAATCTAAACCAACAGTCTCAAATAAACTGCTTCCCTTTCAGAAGTGGGTGTGAGTGTGTGAGCGTGTGTGTGTGTGAGTGAGCGTGTGTGTGTGTGAGTGAGCGTGTGTGTGTGTGAGTGAGCGTGTGTGTGTGTGAGTGAGCTTGTGTGTGTGAGTGAGCGTGTGTGAGTGAGCGTGTGTGAGTGAGTGTGTGAGTGAGTGTGTGTTTGCGTGTGTTTGCGTGCGTGTGTTTGCGTGCATGTGTGAGCGTGTGTGTGAGCCTGTGTGTGAGCGTGTGTGTGTGCGTGTGTGTGTGCGTGTGTGGTGAGGTTTCACAGGAGCAGTCTTATCTCTGGCTGTGAAGAGCTTCATCGCCCTCTACAGGCCAGCAGTCTGTTTCCTCATCATATACCATATCCTGATCATATTCAGTTTTTCCACCAGGTTGTGACCCTGCTGCATTAGTGCTTGGTGTGTGTGTGTGTGGTGTGCTCAAAGGTCTACTGTACACAGACCTGCTTTCAGTTTACGACTGCTGCTATTCAGAGTATCTCACAGAACTGTGTACAGTAGTAGTCTATACAGACTACTTTCTATGGTCATGAGGAACTATGTTAACAATTATACTCCAGTTTCACTAGTGATTCAGTAATCCAACTGTGTGTGTGTGCTTGTGTGTGTGTGTGCAGGCTGGTCTCTGTTAGAAATG
The DNA here is from genome assembly GCF_016432855.1 of Salvelinus namaycush. Lineage (NCBI taxonomy): Eukaryota > Metazoa > Chordata > Actinopteri > Salmoniformes > Salmonidae > Salvelinus > Salvelinus namaycush. The sequence continues at coordinate 16,348 of NW_024058532.1, forward strand.
TTTACGAAGTAGAGAAGGGCTGCCTCTCCAGCTTGGTGGTCAAATTAACTCTTTCCCTCAGGTGAGCTGGGTTATTCTGCTCAGTTTCTGTTGCCTCTGTGTCTGCGCGTGTGTTTGTGTGTCAGGGTCAAAAGGAAGGAAAACCCTGTTTCAGAGAAAAGGGTTAGCCATAGGGCTAGATTTACATAAACACAGTCTCGCTCTCATGCTCTCGCTCTCCCTATCAAATCAATTCAATTAAAAGGGCTTTATTGGCATGGGAAACATGTTTACATTGCCAACGCAAGTGAAATAGATAATAAACAATCAGAAATGAACAGTAAACATTACTCACAAAAGTTAAAAAAGGATTAGAGACATTTCAAAAGTCACATTATGGCTGTACAGTGTTATCACGATGCGCAAACAGTTAAAGTAGAAAATGTTACACGGAGTGGAACAGGGGAACCCAAGAGCAGACTCCGTTGAGGACACTGGGATGAAGTTACCAGGGTATTTATTAAAACACAAGGGGGAGATGGAGTGCAGGTCAGGGGAAGCTCGGGCAGGTTGCTGGAAACCAGGTGAGGAGGCTGAGGCTGGAGCGAGAGGGGTTGGGACAGGGTAAGCAGGTCCGGAGGCTGGAGCGAGAGGGGTTGAGACAGGGTAAGCAGGTCCGGAGGCTGAGGCTGGAGCGAGAGGGGTTGGGACAGGGTAACCAGGTGAGGAGGCTGAGGCTGGAGCGAGAGGGGTTGAGACCGGGTAAGCAGGTCCGGAGGCTGGAGCGAGAGGGGTTGAGACAGGGTAAGCAGGTCCGAAGGGGAATCTAAGGGAGTAGTAGAGTGGGGAATCCAGGACAGAGTAGCATGACTGACAAGACGTGGGACTGGAGACAGGGACCAGAGTCAGAGCGGGCGGAACTGTAGCAGAGAGGAAAACAGCGTCAGGCAAGGAAAACAGGCACAACAGGATAACAGGATCTGAATAGTTAGAAACGGCTAGAAACGTAGACTGACTGAGCAGAGATTACGATCTGGCAGCGTGGAAGTGGCAGGGCTGAGTATTTGTAGAGATCTTGATTATGGAACAGGTTGCAGCTGGTGGGGATCTGCTCTGACTCTAGCACACCTGTCTCCGCCCACACAATCACACACACACACACAGAGAGGGAGAGGGAGAGGGAGAGGGAGAGGGAGAGGGAGAGGGAGAGGGTACTGGGGGATGAGCACTAGATGGCGTTGCAGGAGCAGATGTGACACAAAAGGGAAAATAAATCAACATAAATATAGGTTGTATTTACAATGGTGTTTGTTCTTCACTGATTGCCCTTTTCTTGTGGCAACAGGGCACAAATCTTGCTTCTGTGATGGCACACTGCGGTATTTCACCCAGTAGTTATGGGAGTTTATCGAATTCTTTGTGGGTCTGTGTAATTTGAGGGAAATATGTGTCTCTAAAATGGAGAGGAACCTGTTGGAATTGATCACCTCTTGTTAAGCTTGTAAATGTTTAACTGTAAGCCGTTATGTAGGCAATACGGCAGGTGTATGTTGAAAGAGAGGAGAAAGAGCGAGAGAAGGGAAGAGTGGCTGCTCTTACTCATTCTGAAGTAGCAACACACGCCCACTACGTCTCTAAAAGTGCTGTCTGCTTCCTTCTCTCCTCCCACCTGCTTCCTTCTCTCCTCCCTCTTTTCAGAGAAACGTTAGTTTCTTTCTCCCTCTCCTCCGCTGTGTGTTTATCGTTCCTCTCCAGCGAGGATGGCCCTGTTGCACATGCCAGGACAGGTGAGAGTGACTCTCCTCTTCTCTCTCTAAACCCCCCCCCCCCCCCCCCCCCCCCCCCCCACACTTCTCTCCTACTCAATATCTCTTTGGTTGTGTTAATGCTTTTCAAACTAGTGGCTGAGCCAACTAACGCTGAGAGCAGGAAGAGTTCATTTCTAGCTGTGTGTGTGTGTGTGTGTGTGTGTGTGTGTGTGTGTGTGTGTGTGTGTGTGTGTGTGTGTGTGTGTGTGTGTGTGTGTGTGTGTGTGTGTGTGTGTGTGTTCTTTTGTACCATCAGTAGTTAGACAGTGTAGCTGTGTACAGGGACAAGGAGTCATTAAGAAGTTGCTGATGCAGTAGTTTTCTGTTAGTGACTTTGACCCAGTGATTTTGTCATTGTAAGGACTGATTCAGGAAGGGAAGTGGATGTCACTTTGTGATGCTAATATATTTTTGACTATCTCTCCTCACTCTGTAATTCCACAGTTGGGCAATGAGTCAATTATATATTCCCCACAGACTTGCTGGGGTGGTTTCACAGTAGTGAATGAGTTGGCTTGAGTTAGGGCTGTTACAGTGACCGTATTACCGCCACACCGGTGGTTATGAGTCATGACGGCTGTCAAATTCCACGTGAATTTCCACGTGACTAATCAACGTTTAGTCACGGTAATTAGGCATCTCCAAGCTCTGATGCTGCGGATGGTCATTAGTAGCCAACCAAAAATCCTAACCGTCTGGTACTCGGCACTCTATTGTCCCTCTAATCACTGACATCAATGCAAATGTATTTGAAAATCAAATCAAACACTTCATGAGAGCCCATGAGCTCATGTGGCGCAACATTTCTATAGGCTATACAATTGCGTGAGAAAACGACGGAGTGATGGCCTCTATTAAAAAGAGGAGGATCCCATCAGCTTTCTATAGGCTAGGCCTACTATATTTATTTCTCAACTTTTAGGCACATTGCTTCTCTTTACAACAAGAGTATAGGCTAGAAAATGAACCACGGGAAAAGTGTCCTCCATTCGCTATTTAAGTGCATAGATTTGTTCCTGTTTCTCCCCCCTGTTTCGAGACAGGTGCATGTTAATGGTGCATTCTAAATCCAATAAACAGCATGAGCTGGCGCACACCCAGAAAACATGATTTAGTGTAGAGGTGCTAACACTGAATAAACTATAAGCTATGAAAATAAAGAGAGTCGCACACTCTCTCTATATATATATAAACTCCCAGTAATTTAAAACAAATCAGTAAATCATCGATGTTCTGTGCCTTCTTCAGGATAATGTGAATCAAAACTAAGTTCACACATATACTAAATAATATATGTAAAGATAAGAATAGTCTGATGGTTGACAATATTAGCCTATCACTTGTGAATTATGTATTATCCCTTGATGCCCAACTTGTGTGCAGTAAGGCAGCTTTGCGACTTTTTCAAATCCTAGACGCACACCTCATGTAGCCCAGCCCATAGGCCTATATGTTTCGATACAGTTTGTATCACAACTAAAGTGGCCAAATAACTTCTTAAAATGAAGCACATTAATCCGCTTTACAACAAGTGTAGAGCATAACTGGCATACATAAGCAGCGCGTGAGTTTCAAGTTGGGGGAAGATCATTTTCACCATAAAAATGTACCTTTATAATAAAAGCATTACATACATAATCACATTTGTGGTCACTTTTGAGAATGGTGTTTTCCTGCTAATGGAACATTAGCGCTTACAGCCTACTGCCATGTGCGAATTGCTGCACTAATAATGTTAAGAAATAGCCTAATAGTTTATCAACATTTTAAGCTAAATGTTCTCATCTGTTACGTCAGGCTCATTGCTGAAAACAGTTTTTTAAATTCTAGTGGTTGTATTAATTTGGGATCTATCGTATCCCACAACTGTCTCAGACTATGTTTGGAATATTTATTTCTCACATAGAATAGGTCAACTTCTGTACCATGGGGAATAGTAGATTGACATAGGCCAGTGCTTTTGCTATTCGTTAGGCCGAGATGAAGGAAACCGCACACTGCTCTTGATAGTATCACCGATATTTAATAAGCTTACGTATCGGCCTCACGGCCTTCGTCAGAGCTTTTGTGATTTTTTATTCTAGGCCAACTCATCTTATTGGCTGACGAAAATTAAATGTGGACAGTTCTTCCAAAATCTTCAATATGCGCCTCGGTATTGGATAAGAGGGACACTTGCACTTGTAGCCTGTAAGAAAGACCCTATCAAGTGACTGAGAGCCATGTGCGTGAGAGGTGCTTCGGTAAGCAGCCGGGAGAAGGGAATTATAATTATTATATTCGGCCACTGGCCGCAAATGCCATGGACTTTTTTAGGGGGCATTACGGCCACACAAAGGGGATGCAGCCGGGTAATTCGAGGCATTATCAAGTGCTTGTCAAATTGTGAATGAGAGACTGATGGAAGTGTGTACAGCCTGATGAAGAGCTCATGCCTTTAATGTGACTTTTTTCATCATTAGAGTTGCATCATTCAGCCTTACAATGTATTAAAATCAAAACATATAGACCAACATTTGTATCACAACTGAAGTTACATAAATAACTCTAAATTAAGCATATAGGAGGACCTGTTTCGTTGTTAACCGCTCAACACAGAATAGCCGTATGTGCGCACTCCCTTAAATCGTTTGGAGAAAATATCATTTGTATTTTATTCATTCTATGTTCAATTGTATTCTTCATACTATGAAATAATATCAAATAATGTCATGGAATTCTAAGCAAATCTTGTCTGCTAAGTGAACTAGTGTAGCCCACAGCCATTTGGCATAGCCAGATCAGGACCTAACATAAGGACAACTCAGTATGCTGTTCTGTTCTTCTGAAATACATTTTATTCAAATCATGTTTATTTTGACCTGTTTATGTTAAATAACTCACTGACTCTCTCACTCACACACACACACACTGAATGGCACACCCTCACATTATCACCCCCGTTAGCCAGTGGGTGGGGTGTGTGCTGTTAAAAACACACGGCCTGCACACAAGCGACAAGATGGACATTTCACTTGGGGAACCTTTAATTTGGACGGTTGTCATAGTAGCTGTTGTCATGAGCATGAGGTCCTTTTGGGGCCATAGAAACACAATAGCACCCCACTGAGACTGAGGCTTCCAGAGCTGTTTGGCAGATACATTATCCTGTGAGCTGTTTGGCAGATACATTATCCTGTGAGCTGTTTGGCAGATACATTATCCTGTGAGCTGTTTGGCAGATACATTATCCTGTGAGCTGTTTGGCAGATACATTATCCTGTGAGTCTCTCACCAGGGCCAGAGCATGGCAAGGCAGAGCCTAGTGTGCAAGACCAGGGCCCGTATCCACAAACCATCTCAGAGCATGATCTAGGATCTGTCATAATCTAGATCAACTATCCTACTCTGAGATGCATCGTGGATACTGGCTCAGAGCCTAGTGTGCCAGAGCAGGGACTCAGGGAGGGACACAGTGTACCAGTGATGTTCTTTATCTGTGTTGTTAGAGACTAGGAGTGCTCACCTGCAGCCCCCAGTACACACTCTGGGCCCTGGCAGCCTGCTGTAGGGCTCTGCTGCAGCCCCCAGTACACACTCTGGGCCCTGGCAGCCTGCTGTAGGGCTCTACTGCAGCCCCCAGTACACACTCTGGGCCCTGGCAGCCTGCTGTAGGGCTCACCTGCAGCCCCCAGTACACACTCTGGGCCCTGCCAGCCTGCTGTAGGGCTCTGCTGCAGCCCCCAGTACACACTCTGGGCCCTGGCAGCCTGCTGTAGGGCTCTGCTGCAGCCCCCAGTACACACTCTGGGCCCTGGCAGCCTGCTGTAGGGCTCTGCTGCAGCCCCCAGTACACACTCTGGGCCCTGGCAGCCTGCTGTAGGGCTCACCTGCAGCCCCAGTACACACTCTGGGCCCTGGCAGCCTGCTGTATGGCTCTGCTGCAGCCCCCAGTACACACTCTGGGCCCTGCCAGCCTGCTGTAGGGCTCTGCTGCAGCCCCCAGTACACTTCTCCCAAATATGGGAGAAGTCAATGCATATTTCTCAACAGTGAAATGTAATGATGTTCAGTATGGCATCTCAGAATCAATCCCTCTGTCCGTCTTGTCAGTGCTTGGGGAGAGCTCACCAGGGCTGAGACCAGGCACCTCACATGTTCTACTGCTTGAACTCCTGCAGCTCTTATAGAATATCAGCTTCAACGTATTGTGACGCTCCTGCACCTAAATATCAACAGTGCCGACACACATTTCAGTCCACGTCAAGCACTGCTTCTTGTTCTCTCTCTGTGTGACTGAAGGGGGGGGGGGTAGCAGGAAGAGAAAAGGGGAACACTGTCAGTTACAACATTACACAACACTATCCGGGCCTGTGTATGGGTAGCTGGTGCTGAAAGTATTTAACCTCACAGTCTTCTATTAAGACTGGGGATACATTTGTAGACTTTTATTTATGTCACATTGTTCAGTGTGGTGGATTTATTTGTATGTGGTGGAGAGATGGATGGTCGTTCGGTCTGTCGTTCGCTACAGACTTCAGTCTGAGACATTGAAGTCGTTTGTGGTGACGTCGAACTGAGCGGTGTTGTACAAAACCAAAGTCATCATCGGTTTCTGGGACCAATCAGGTGGTATAGAATGCATTTACATTCTGGAAATCGGCGGGGGGGGTACTCATATCCAGACTCATTGCGGAGAAGAAACGTCCGTGGGCATGGCATAGCGGTTGGCCCGGAGCAAGGAGTTTGGGTAACCAGGCAAGGGAGTGAATCATTTTGGGGAGTGTGAGGGGTGTCAAAAGGTCTGGGCTGCTATGGTAACCAGTTGCCCTTCCAAGCCTCAGTGAGAGGAACTGACCGTGTGTGTGTGTGCGTGCACGCGCGGGCGGGCGTGTATAATGTAGAGGTATGTGATGTTTAGAGGGATAGTATGTCTCTCACTGGCCTCCTAGAGGCAGGTTTGGACATGCTATGGAGAGAGGAGAGCACACATAGCACATAGCACACATAGAGAGAGAGAGAGGAGATTGATAGACTCTCTCATGGCTGTTTTCAGTCTTCTACCAGCCCCTGGTGACAACGGTAACATTGGGCCTCTCTCCCTTCCTCTGTCGTTCCTCTCTCCAGCGATGCTCCAGTCGATGAGCCGCACACAGAGCGAACTCCACCCCCCCCGCCTCGGACCAGGGTACACAACACACCAGTCAACACGCAGCCTGCTCTGCCCATGAGAAGAGTCCCCCAGCCACCGCCTGAAATCAGTGAGCATACTAAACCCCTCCCATCCATCCTTAACCACACCCCTAACTCCCTGACCTCACCTCTCCCTGATTTAACCCACCTCTTCAACCCTAACCCTTAACCCTGCAAAATACTAACTCCTCCCCCTCTCTTCTACATGTTTTTCTATTGCTTTGTTGTTAATAAAGTGGTCAGCTGATGTTGGGATGTCACTCTGTTTTAACTTTTGATGTCATTGATCATAACCTATTGCTGAAAAAACTTATGTGTTATGGATTTGCACCCTCTGCCTTATTATGTATTGAGAGTTACTTATTTAATAGAACACAGAGGGTTTTGTTAACGGAGGCCTCTCTTATGCAAATTCTGTTGAGTACGGTGTACCGCAGGGCAGCCGGCTAGGGCCATTATTGTTTTGTGTTTTTACAAATGACCTTCCACTGACCTTGAATAAAGCCTATGTGTCTATGCACACTGATGACTCAGCGGTATACACGTCAGCTGCAACAGTTAAATAAATAACTGACAACCTTAACATAGAACTCCAGTCAGTTCTAGAATGGGTAACTAGCAACAGGTTTAACATAGAGCTCCAGTCAGTTCTAGAATGAGTAACTAGCAACAGGTTTAACATAGAGCTCCAGTCAGTTCTAGAATGGGTAACTAGCAACAGGTTTAACATAGAGCTCCAGTCAGTTCTAGAATGAGTAACTAGCAACAGGTTTAACATAGAGCTCCAGTCAGTTCTAGAATGGGTAACCAGCAACAGGTTTAATATAGAGCTCCAGTCAGTTCTAGAATGAGTAACTAGCAACAGGTTTAACATAGAGCTCCAGTCAGTTCTAGAATGGGTAACTAGCAACAGGTTTAACATAGAGCTCCAGTCAGTTCTAGAATGAGTAACTAGCAACAGGTTTAACATAGAGCTCCAGTCAGTTCTAGAATGAGTAACTAGCAACAGGTTTAACATAGAGCTCCAGACAGTTCTAGAATGGGTAACTAACAACAGGTTTAACATAGAGCTCCAGTCAGTTCTAGAATGAGTAACTAGCAACAGGTTTAACATAGAGCTCCAGTCAGTTCTAGAATGGGTAACTAGCAACAGGTTTAACATAGAGCTCCAGTCAGTTCTAGAATGAGTAACTAGCAACAGGTTTAACATAGAGCTCCAGTCAGTTCTAGAATGGGTAACCAGCAACAGGTTTAACATAGAGCTCCAGTCAGTTCTAGAATGAGTAACTAGCAACAGGTTTAACATAGAGCTCCAGTCAGTTCTAGAATGGGTAACTAGCAACAGGTTTAACATAGAGCTCCAGTCAGTTCTAGAATGAGTAACTAGCAACAGGTTTAACATAGAGCTCCAGTCAGTTCTAGAATGAGTAACTAGCAACAGGTTTAACATAGAGCTCCAGACAGTTCTAGAATGGGTAACTAACAACAGGTTTAACATAGAGCTCCAGTCAGTTCTAGAATGAGTAACTAGCAACAGGTTTAACATAGAGCTCCAGTCAGTTCTAGAATGGGTAACTAGCAACAGGTTTAACATAGAGCTCCAGTCAGTTCTAGAATGGGTAACTAGCAACAGGTTTAACATAGAGCTCCAGTCAGTTCTAGAATGGGTAACTAACAACAGGTTTAACATAGAGCTCCAGTCAGTTCTAGAATGGGTAACCAGCAATAGGTTTAACATAGAGCTCCAGTCAGTTCTAGAATGGGTAACTAACAACAGGTTTAACATAGAGCTCCAGTCAGTTCTAGAATGGGTAACCAGCAACAGGTTTAACATAGAGCTCCAGTCAGTTCTAGAATGGGTAACTAACAGCAGGTTTAACATAGAGCTCCAGTCAGTTCTAGAATGGGTAACCAGCAACAGGTTTAACATAGAGCTCCAGTCAGTTCTAGAATGGGTAACTAGCAACAGGTTTAACATAGAGCTCCAGTCAGTTCTAGAATGGGTAACTAACAACAGGTTTAACATAGAGCTCCAGTCAGTTCTAGAATGGGTAACTAGCAACAGGTTTAACATAGAGCTCCAGTCAGTTCTAGAATGGGTAACTAGCAACAGGTTTAACATAGAGCTCCAGTCAGTTCTAGAATGGGTAACTAGCAACAGGTTTAACATAGAGCTCCAGTCAGTTCTAGAATGGGTAACTAACAACAGGTTTAACATAGAGCTCCAGTCAGTTCTAGAATGAGTAACTAGCAACAGGTTTAACATAGAGCTCCAGTCAGTTCTAGAATGGGTAACTAACAACAGGTTTAACATAGAGCTCCAGTCAGTTCTAGAATGGGTAACTAGCAACAGGTTTAACATAGAGCTCCAGTCAGTTCTAGAATGGGTAACTAGCAACAGGTTTAACATAGAGCTCCAGTCAGTTCTAGAATGGGTAACTAGCAACAGGTTTAACATAGAGCTCCAGTCAGTTCTAGAATGGGTAACTAACAACAGGTTTAACATAGAGCTCCAGTCAGTTCTAGAATGGGTAACTAGCAACAGGTTTAACATAGAGCTCCAGTCAGTTCTAGAATGGGTAACTAACAACAGGTTTAACATAGAGCTCCAGTCAGTTCTAGAATGGGTAACTAGCAACAGGTTTAACATAGAGCTCCAGTCAGTTCTAGAATGGGTAACTAGCAACAGGTTTAACATAGAGCTCCAGTCAGTTCTAGAATGGGTAACCAGCAACAGGTTTAACATAGAGCTCCAGTCAGTTCTAGAATGGGTAACTAGCAACAGGTTTAACATAGAGCTCCAGTCAGTTCTAGAATGGGTAACCAGCAACAGGTTTAACATAGAGCTCCAGTCAGTTCTAGAATGGGTAACCAGCAATAGGTTTAACATAGAGCTCCAGTCAGTTCTAGAATGGGTAACCAGCAATAGGTTTAACATAGAGCTCCAGTCAGTTCTAGAATGGGTAACTAGCAACAGGTTTAACATAGAGCTCCAGACAGTTCTAGAATGGGTAACCAGCAACAGGTTTAACATAGAGCTCCAGTCAGTTCTAGAATGAGTAACTAGCAACAGGTTTAACATAGAGCTCCAGACAGTTCTAGAATGGGTAACTAGCAACAGGTTTAACATAGAGCTCCAGTCAGTTCTAGAATGGGTAACTAGCAACAGGTTTAACATAGAGCTCCAGTCAGTTCTAGAATGGGTAACCAGCAATAGGCTTAACATAGAGCTCCAGTCAGTTCTAGAATGGGTAACCAGCAATAGGTTTAACATAGAGCTCCAGTCAGTTCTAGAATGGGTAACCAGCAACAGGTTTAACATAGAGCTCCAGTCAGTTCTAGAATGGGTAACTAGCAACAGGTTTAACATAGAGCTCCAGTCAGTTCTAGAATGGGTAACCAGCAACAGGTTTAACATAGAGCTCCAGTCAGTTCTAGAATGGGTAACCAGCAACAGGTTTAACATAGAGCTCCAGTCAGTTCTAGAATGGGTAACTAGCAACAGGTTTAACATAGAGCTCCAGTCAGTTCTAGAATGGGTAACTAGCAACAGGTTTAACATAGAGCTCCAGTCAGTTCTAGAATGGGTAACTAGCAACAGGTTTAACATAGAGCTCCAGTCAGTTCTAGAATGGGTAACCAGCAACAGGTTTAACATAGAGCTCCAGTCAGTTCTAGAATGGGTAACCAGCAATAGGCTTAACATAGAGCTCCAGTCAGTTCTAGAATGGGTAACCAGCAACAGGTTTAACATAGAGCTCCAGTCAGTTCTAGAATGGGTAACTAACAACAGGTTTAACATAGAGCTCCAGTCAGTTCTAGAATGGGTAACCAGCAATAGGCTTAACATAGAGCTCCAGTCAGTTCTAGAATGGGTAACCAGCAATAGGCTTAACATAGAGCTCCAGTCAGTTCTAGAATGGGTAACCAGCAACAGGTTTAACATAGAGCTCCAGTCAGTTCTAGAATGGGTAACTAACAACAGGTTTAACATAGAGCTCCAGTCAGTTCTAGAATGGGTAACCAGCAATAGGCTTAACATAGAGCTCCAGTCAGTTCTAGAATGGGTAACCAGCAACAGGTTTAACATAGAGCTCCAGTCAGTTCTAGAATGGGTAACCAGCAACAGGTTTAACATAGAGCTCCAGTCAGTTCTAGAATGGGTAACCAGCAACAGGTTTAACATAGAGCTCCAGTCAGTTCTAGAATGGGTAACCAGCAACAGGTTTAACATAGAGCTCCAGTCAGTTCTAGAATGGGTAACCAGCAACAGGTTTAACATAGAGCTCCAGTCAGTTCTAGAATGGGTAACCAGCAACAGGTTTAACATAGAGCTCCAGTCAGTTCTAGAATGGGTAACCAGCAACAGGTTTAACATAGAGCTCCAGTCAGTTCTAGAATGGGTAACCAGCAACAGGTTTAACGTAGAGCTCCAGTCAGTTCTAGAATGGGTAACCAGCAACAGGTTTAACATAGAGCTCCAGTCAGTTCTAGAATGGGTAACCAGCAACAGGTTTAACATAGAGCTCCAGTCAGTTCTAGAATGGGTAACCAGCAACAGGTTTAACGTAGAGCTCCAGTCAGTTCTAGAATGGGTAACCAGCAACAGGTTTAACATAGAGCTCCAGTCAGTTCTAGAATGGGTAACCAGCAACAGGTTTAACATAGAGCTCCAGTCAGTTCTAGAATGGGTAACCAGCAATAGGCTGGTGTTAAATATCTCAATCTAAAAACATAATTGTTTGTGACAAGTCACTCGCTAAACCTCGTTTAGATCTATTAGTTAATAATGTGGCTATTGAGCAAGTTGAGGAAACTACATTTCTGGGTGTAACTAGATAGCAAGCTTTCATGGTCAAACCATATAGACTCAATGGTTGCTAAAATGGGAAGAGGTCTGTCCACAATAGGGCGTTTCTCTGCCTTCTTGACACCTTAATCGACCAGACAGGTCCTACAGGTTCTAGTTTGGTCACATCTGGACTACTCTGCCCAGCTCTGAGGTCATGTCCGGCAAAGAAGGACATGGGTAAATTGCCGTTGGTCCAGAACAAAGCAACACGTATCGCACTTAGATGTACACGGAGGGAAAGTGTCAGTAACGTCCATGTCTGCCTTTCCTGGCTCAAAGTGGAGGAGAGATTGACTGCATCACTATTGGTCTTTGTGCGAGGTGTTGATGTGTTGAAGGGAACTGTCTGTTCAATCAGTTTGACACTCAGTCAGTACAACACAAGACATGCAACCAGAGTTCTCTTCACAGTCCCCAGGTCCAGAACAGAGGCTGGGAAATGCACAGAATTAAATAGAGCCATGACTACATGGAGCTCTCTGCTACCCCAGGGAACTCAAGCTAGCATTAAAACCAGTGTAAAAACAGATAAAAGAACACCTTACGGCACAAAATCAAATGAAGTCTAATTGTATTTGTCACATGCACCAAATACAACAGGTGTAGACCTTACCGTGAAATGATTACTTACAAGCCCTTAACCAACAATGCAGTTTAAAAAAAAAAGAGTTAAGAAAATATTTACTGAATAAAAAATCTATCAAAAAGTAACACAAGAAATGTACATAACAGTAATGAGGTTATAAACAGGGGGTACGGGTAACTGAGTCAATGTGCGGGGGTACAGGTTAGTCGAGGTAATTTGTAAAGTGACTATGCATAGATAATAAACAGCGAGTAGCAGCAGTGTAAAAACAATGGGGGGGTCAATGTAAATAGTCCGGGAGGGCCATTTGATTAATTGTTCAGCAGTCTTACGGCTTGGGGGAAGAAGCTGTTAAGGAGCCTTTTGGTCCTAGACTTGGCGCTCCAGTACCACCTTGCCGTGCAGTAGCAGTGGGAACAGTCTATGACTTCGGTGACTGGACTGTGAAGAGACGCAGCCATTTTATATATCTTAGTATTGTAATTTGCACTGTTTTATATATTAGACCTAGATATGGTGTGTCTATGCTGATATGTAGACTATGTGTGACGGTTTAAATGTATTTCCGTCCTTGACTAATACTATTCTGTACTATGTATTATGTTATGTTTCATGTGGACCCCAGGAAGAGTAGGCTAATGGGGATCCTAATAAATACCAAAAACTTCAATTTGACCTATCTAATATAAAAAAATAACTAGGTAAAGTTATGCTGACATGTGGAAGTAGTTTCTGACTTTGTCTACTAGGAATTAGAGCAATAGACTGATATAGCTGTGGTCTTGTTGTCAGACAGCACATACTGTAGAATCTATTTCTTCAAATGGACGCTTTAAACCACGAAGGCTGCTAAACCTGTCCTGTACTGTATCACACCTGTCCTCTACTGTACTGTATTAAACCTGTCCTCTACTGTACTGTATTACACCTGTCCTCTACTGTACTGTATTAAACCTGTCCTCTACTGTACTGTATTAAACCTGTCCTCTACTGTACTGTATTAAACCTGTCCTCTACTGTACTGTATTAAACCTGTCCTCTACTGTACTGTATTAAACCTGTCCGCTACTGTACTGTATTACACCTGTCCTCTACTGTACTGTATTAAACCTGTCCTCTACTGTACTGTATTTTACCTGTCCTCTACTGTACTGTATTAAACCTGTCCTCTACTGTACTGTATTAAACCTGTCCTCTACTGTACGGTATTAAACCTGTCCTCTACTGTACTGTATTTTACCTGTCCTCTACTGTACTGTATTAAACCTGTCCTCTACTGTACTGTATTAAACCTGTCCTCTACTGTACTGTATTAAACCTGTCCTCTACTGTACTGTATTAAACCTGTCCTCTACTGTACTGTATTAAACCTGTCCTCTACTGTACTGTATTACACCTGTCCTCTACTGTACTGTATTAAACCTGTCCTCTACTGTACTGTATTAAACCTGTCCTCTACTGTGCGGTATTAAACCTGTCCTCTACTGTACTGTATTAAACCTGTCCTCTACTGTACGGTATTAAACCTGTCCTCTACTGTACTGTATTACACCTGTCCTCTACTGTACTGTATTAAACCTGTCCTGTACTGTACTGTATTTTACCTGTCCTCTACTGTACGGTATTAAACCTGTCCTCTACTGTACTGTATTAAACCTGTCCTCTACTGTACTGTATTAAACCTGTCCTCTACTGTACTGTATTAAACCTGTCCTCTACTGTACGGTATTAAACCTGTCCTCTACTGTACTGTATTAAACCTGTCCTCTACTGTACGGTATTAAACCTGTCCTCTACTGTACTGTATTAAACCTGTCCTCTACTGTACTGTATTAAACCTGTCCTCTACTGTACTGTATTAAACCTGTCCTCTACTGTACTGTATTAAACCTGTCCTCTACTGTACTGTATTAAACCTGTCCTCTACTGTACTGTATTAAACCTGTCCTGTACTGTATTAAACCTGTCCTGTACTGTACTGTGTTAAACCTGTCCTCTACTGTACTGTATTAAACCTGTCCTCTACTGTACTGTATTAAACCTGTCCTCTACTGTACTGTATTAAACCTGTCCTCTACTGTACTGTATTAAACCTGTCCTGTACTGTATTAAACCTGTCCTCTACTGTACTGTATTAAACCTGTCCTCTACTGTACTGTATTACACCTGTCCTCTACTGTACTGTATTAAACCTGTCCTCTACTGTACTGTATTAAACCTGTCCTCTACTGTACTGTATTAAACCTGTCCTCTACTGTACTGTATTAAACCTGTCCTCTACTGTACTGTATTAACCCTGTCCTCTACTGTACTGTATTAAACCTGTCCTCTACTGTACTGTATTAAAACTGTCCTCTACTGTACTGTATTAAACCTGTCCTCTACTGTACTGTATTAAACCTGTCCTCTACTGTACTGTATTAAACCTGTCCTCTACTGTACTGTGTTAAACCTGTCCTCTACTGTACTGTATTAAACCTGTCCTCTACTGTACTGTGTTAAACCTGTCCTCTACTGTACTGTATTAAACCTGTCCTCTACTGTACTGTGTTAAACCTGTCCTTTACTGTACTGTATTAAACCTGTCCTCTACTGTACGGTGTTAAACCTGTCCTCTACTGTACTGTATTAAACCTGTCCTCTACTGTACTGTATTAAACCTGTCCTCTACTGTACTGTATTAAACCTGTCCTCTACTGTACTGTATTCAACCTGTCCTCTACTGTACTGTATTAAACCTGTCCTCTACTGTACTGTGTTAAACCTGTCCTCTACTGTACTGTGTTAAACCTGTCCTCTACTGTACTGTATTAAACCTGTCCTCTACTGTACTGTATTAAACCTGTCCTCTACTGTACTGTGTTAAACCTGTCCTCTACTGTACTGTATTAAACCTGTCCTCTACTGTACTGTATTTTACCTGTCCTCTACTGTACTGTATTAAACCTGTCCTCTACTGTACTGTATTAAACCTGTCCTCTACTGTACTGTATTAAACCTGTCCTCTACTGTACGGTATTAAACCTGTCCTTTACTGTACTGTATTCAACCTGTCCTCTACTGTACTGTATTAAACCTGTCCTCTACTGTACTGTATTAAACCTGTCCTCTACTGTACTGTATTAAACCTGTCCTCTACTGTACTGTATTAAACCTGTCCTCTACTGTACTGTATTAAACCTGTCCTCTACTGTACGGTATTAAACCTGTCCTCTACTGTACGGTATTAAACCTGTCCTCTACTGTACTGTATTAAACCTGTCCTCTACTGTACTGTATTAAACCTGTCCTCTACTGTACGGTATTAAACCTGTCCTCTACTGTACGGTATTAAACCTGTCCTCTACTGTACGGTATTAAACCTGTCCTCTACTGTACTGTATTAAACCTGTCCTCTACTGTACGGTATTAAACCTGTCCTCTACTGTACGGTATTAAACCTGTCCTCTACTGTACTGTATTAAACCTGTCCTCTACTGTACGGTATTAAACCTGTCCTCTACTGTACTGTATTAAACCTGTCCTCTACTGTACGGTATTAACCCTGTCCTCTACTGTACTGTATTAAACCTGTCCTCTACTGTACTGTATTAAACCTGTCCTCTACTGTATTAAACCTGTCCTCTACTGTACTGTATTAAACCTGTCCTCTACTGTACTGTATTAAACCTGTCCTCTACTGTACTGTATTAAACCTGTCCTCTACTGTATTAAACCTGTCCTCTACTGTACTGTATTAAACCTGTCCTCTACTGTACGGTATTAAACCTGTCCTCTACTGTACTGTATTAAACCTGTCCTCTACTGTACTGTATTAAACCTGTCCTCTACTGTATTACACCTGTCCTGTACTGTACTGTATTTTACCTGTCCTCTACTGTACGGTATTAAACCTGTCCTCTACTGTACTGTATTAAACCTGTCCTCTACTGTACTGTATTACACCTGTCCTCTACTGTACTGTATTAAACCTGTCCTCTACTGTACTGTATTAAACCTGTCCTCTACTGTACTGTATTACACCTGTCCTCTACTGTACTGTATTAAACCTGTCCTCTACTGTACTGTATTAAACCTGTCCTCTACTGTACTGTATTAAACCTGTCCTCTACTGTACTGTATTAAACCTGTCCTCTACTGTACTGTATTAAACCTGTCCTCTACTGTATCACACCTGTCCTCTACTGTACGGTATTAAACCTGTCCTCTACTGTACTGTATTAAACCTGTCCTCTACTGTACTGTATTAAACCTGTCCTCTACTGTACGGTATTAAACCTGTCCTCTACTGTACTGTATTAAACCTGTCCTCTACTGTACGGTATTAACCCTGTCCTCTACTGTACTGTATTAAACCTGTCCTCTACTGTACTGTATTAAACCTGTCCTCTACTGTACTGTATTAAACCTGTCCTCTACTGTACTGTATTAAACCTGTCCTCTACTGTACGGTATTAAACCTGTCCTCTACTGTACGGTATTAAACCTGTCCTCTACTGTACTGTATTAAACCTGTCCTCTACTGTACTGTATTAAACCTGTCCTCTACTGTACTGTATTAAACCTGTCCTCTACTGTACGGTATTAAACCTGTCCTCTACTGTACTGTATTAAACCTGTCCTCTACTGTACGGTATTAAACCTGTCCTCTACTGTACTGTATTAAACCTGTTCTCTACTGTACTGTATTAAACCTGTCCTCTACTGTACGGTATTAAACCTGTCCTCTTCTGTACTGTATTACACCTGTCCTCTACTGTACTGTATTAAACCTGTCCTCTACTGTACTGTATTAGGGGCTGTGGCTGTAGCTCGGAAGTTACCTCTTTTTTAAAAATGTCTCTCTCTCCCTCTCAGGGTCAGATTTTGAATTGTTTTTTAAACATGTCTCTCTCTCCCTCTCAGGGTCAGATTTTGAATTGTTTAAAAAAAATGTCTCTCTCTCTCTCCCTCTCAGGGTCAGATTTGAAATTGTTTAAAAAAAAATGTCTCTCTCTCTCTCCCTCTCAGGGTCAGATTTTGGTGACAGTTCAGATGACTCTGAGGATCCAGACCAAGTTTACCCCAAACCCCAGTCTGTGAACATGGCAGACAGGGTAAGATAGTGTGTGTGTACTCTGAGTATGTGTCTAGACTCCTGTAATGTTATTGTGTTGCTATGTGTCAGCGACGGCTGTGTTGTCCAATAGGATATGTTCCTGCCGGTGCCGGGGTCGGGGAAGGGGCGGTACAGCTCTCTCTGCAGCGACGATGAACTATTGGACGATGACAACGAGCCAATCAGCAACCGGTTAGTCTCCCCTGACCCCTGACCTCTGGTGACATCATTGTTCCTGTAGAGAGAGGGAATAACACTAACTCTCTCTCTTTCATTCTCCTCTCTCTTTTTTTATTTTCTTTCTTTCTTTCATTATCTCTCTCTCACTTTCACTCTCTTTCTTTCTCTCAGTCGGAGCTCATGGCAGGACTATGGTCTGAGTACGCTACAGGAGAGTGTCTACCTGCCGGTGACAGGCAGGGTCCTAGCCCAGCCCCCTAGAGATGGCCCCTCCCCTGAACCCTGCCCTGTTCTAAAGATGGGCTGGCTGGATAAGAACCCACCGCAGGGGTACGTCACACACACACACACACACACGCACACGCACACGCACACACACACACACCAGTATACGACCTCCCTAACTGTGTGTATGTGTGTGCAGGTCTCTGTACTACCAGAGGAGATGGGTGAAGCTGGATGTTGACTACCTGAGATACTTTGACAACGACAAGGTGCGGTAGCCATCAGCCGTCTATACATTAACTAGGTCATGATGTCCCCCATTAGTATTTCTCAGAGATGTGGTTTCTCTATTGATTGTCTGTGTTTTGTGTGTGACAGCGGTCGTATGAGTCATGGTGTGTTGTGTTGCAGGAGGTATACTCTAAGAGGATCATACCAACGGCTGCCATTACGGGGGTGACCAACGTGGGGGAGCAGAAGTTTGAGGTGGTCACAACCAACCGGACCTTTCTCTTCAGAGCCGAGAGCGACTGTGAGTGTGTGTATGTGTGTGTACATCCTTTGTTGCTCTTCTCTGGTTGTCAGACCAGAAACCTTGACCCCAAGTAAACACAGCAACATGGTTTTTTGTTGTTGTTATTTTACCCCTTTTTCTCCCCAATTTCGTGGTATCCAATTGTTAGTAATTACTATCTTGTCTCATCGCTACAACTCCCGTACGGGCTCGGGAGAGACGAAGGTTGAAAGCCATGCGTCCTCCGAAGCACAACCCAACCAAGCCGCACTGCTTCTTAACACAGCGCGCCTCCAACCCGGAAGCCAGCCGCACCAATGTGTCGGAGGAAACACTGTGTACCTGGCCCCCTTGGTTAGCGAGCACTGTGCCCGCCACAGGAGTCGCTGGTGCGCGATGAGACAAGGATATCCCTACCGGCCAAACCCTCCCTAACCCAGATGACGCTAGGCCCCATGGACCTCCCGGTCGCAGCCGGCTGCGCGAACACAGTCTCTGGGTCTAGCGCTGCGATGCAGTGCCCTAGACCACTGCGGCACCCGGGAGGCCCCACAGCAACATGTTTTGAGTCATGGTTTAATACACAGGGACTTGGTCCCTCACTCTTCTCTTCTTATACTAGCCAGATAATAGGAAGTATTATACTGTGTGTAAGTCTAACTGGTGTTGAGAACAATGTGGCAGAGGCGGGTGGCAGCCCTGGTCTTAGGAGGAAAACTCACCCTAGTTATGATCAATTACGAAAATATTGGAATGTATCAAAATGTTGCTTAGTGAAACTCACCAAATCATATCAACCCTTATAATCATTAAAGCAATGGTCAACTAGAGGATCATTTCAGCACCGTTTTGATTGAGACACGCGTGGGGGGACTCGTCTTCATAAATCAATCAAGGTCTGAATCGGATATTTGACAACATGTAGGTTGGGGAAATGTTAGCTAAGTTGAGGTGAATGCTAACGATCCTAGTTATTGTAGTTAGCTCATATATTAGCTGATCAGAACACTTTCCTAGCATGCCAGGTACAGTAGGTTAACACGTGGATCATGCTCTTCACTCACAGCCTGTGACTGTGTCTGATCATCAATCAATGGGATTTGGTTTCACTGAATCTCCGTCTGTAAATTTGGTTAATTGATCTCTGGCTGGGAAAATAAGTGGTGGTATAGCTAATCTATCACTGATCTGAAACATTTAGCATGCTATAACGGAGCCTAAATCAAGTGTTCATCTATCACTGATCTGAAACATTTAGCATGCTATAACATAGCCTAAATCAAGTGTTAATCTATCACTGATCTGAAACATTTAGCATGCTATAACGTAGCCTAAATCAAGTGTTAATCTATCACTGATCTGAAACATTTAGCATGCTATAATGTAGCCTAAATCAAGTGTTAATCTATCACTGATCTGAAACATTTAGCATGCTATAACGTAGCCTAAATCAAGTGTGTATTTTTCTCTTGGATCATGTAGTAAGTAGCCTTATATAATCTATCCACCATGGAGCTGTGACAGAGCTTCCTGTTTTATCTGTCTTAACCTAACTTCAATTTAATCAATCAATCAGTGATTCATGTAGGCTAATTACACAGCATATGAGTCATTCATGCATTTGAAATACAATCAAGTGTTTTATTTTGAAATGAAATAACAAAGGGAACCTTGAATAAATAAACTAGAAATAAACTAGATTTTCTGTCAAACAGCCATTTGAATAATCTGTTAAAAGCCCTGTGTTTTAGGAAAGCCCTGCACTGCTTCTTGACACACTGCTTCCTTAACCCGGAAGCCAGCCGCACCAATGTGTCGGAGGAAACACTGTACAACTGGCGACCGTGTCAGCTTGCATGTGCCCGGCCCGCCACAGGAGTCGCTAGAGCGCGATGGGACAAGAACATCCCGGCCAGCCAAACCCTCCCCTAACCCGGACGACACTGGGCCAATTGTGCGCCTGGGTCTCCCGGTCACGGCCGGCTGCGACACAGCCCGGGATCGAACCCGGGTCTGTAATGATGCCTCAAGCACTGCGATGCAGTGCCTTAGACCGCTGTGCAACTCGGGAGGCCACTCCAACCTATTCTTATCGCAATTTGAAACATTTCACTCATCAGAAAAATACTTTCATCATGGCAACAAATGTCTCTGGCCCAGCCAATTTTTTAATCCTGGTACCGCTAGTGTCTGCAGCTGCTGCTGCTGAGAGAGAGCCTTAGTAGGCTAAAAGGTGCACCGACACTCACAGTTGATTTTTATTCTTAACACAACATGGCAAGCCCGACACCCACCCGGCCCGAATCAACCCCTCAACAATGACAATGAGAACTGTAGAAACAGCAACTCATCTGCCCATCTGCCCGTGCTAAATCACACTGCTGCGTGCTAAATCACACTGCTGCGTGCTAAATCACACTGCTGCTTGCTAAATCACACTGCTACGTGCTAAATCACACTGCTGCGTGCTAAATCACACTGCTGCGTGCTAAATCACACTGCTGCGTGCTAAATCACACTGCTGCGTGCTAAATCACACTGCTGCGTGCTAAATCACACTGCTGCTTGCTAAATCACACTGCTACATGCTAAATCGCACTGCTACGTGCTAAATCGCACTGCTGCGTGCCAAATATCACTGCTGCGTGCCAAATCACACTGCTATGTGCTAAATCACACTGCTGTGTGCTAAATCACACTGCTGCGTGCTAAATTACACTGCTACATGCTAAATCACACTGCTGCATGCTAAATCACACTGCTGTGTGCTAAATCACACTGCTGCGTACTAAATCGCACTGATGCGTGCTAAATCACACTGCCGCTTGCTAAATCACACTGCTGTGTGCTAAATCACACTGCTGCGTGCCAAATATCACTGCTGCGTGCCAAATCACACTGCTGCGTGCTAAATCACACTGCTACGTGCTAAATCACACTGCTACGTGCTAAATCACACTGCTGCATGCTAAATCACACTGCTGTGTGCCAAATATCACTGCTGCGTGCTAAATCACACTGCTTCGTGCTAAATCACACTGCAACATGCTAAATCACTCTTCCTCTGTGTGTCTGTGTCTGTGTCTGTGTGTGTGTGTGTGTGTGTGTGTGTGTGTGTGTGTGTGTGTGTGTTTGTGTGTGTGTGTGTGTGTGTGTGTAGTTGAGAGGAATGAGTGGGTGTCAGTTCTGCAGAACTTCACTAGGGGGCGCCAGGAGGGCAGCAGGGAGATTCCTTCATCGATCCCACCCTCCTCACTGACCCCTGGTTCACCCCTGACCCCTGAACAGCAGGGCTACCTGGAGCTGAGGGGCCTGCGCTCCAAACTCTACACGGTCGTCTACGGAGACAAGGTCTTCCTCTACAAGAACATGGAGGTGAGGCTGTGGGGGTGTGGTGGGTCCTAGGGGTGTTTGGTCCTAGGGCTGTTTGGTCCTAGGGCTGTTTGGTCCTGTTTGGTCCTGTTTGGTCCTAGGGGTGTTTGGTCCTGTTTGGTCCTAGGGCTGTTTGGTCCTAGGGCTGTTTAGGGGTGTTTGGTCCTAGGGGTGTTTGGTCCTAGGGATGTTTGGTCCTAGGGGTGTTTGGTCCTAGGGGTGTTTGGTCCTAGGGGTGTTTGGTCCTGTTTGGTCCTAGGGGTGTTTGGTCCTAGGGGTGTTTGGTCCTAGGGATGTTTGGTCCTAGGGGTGTTTGGTCCTAGGGGTGTTTGGTCCTAGGGATGTTTGGTCCTAGGGGTGTTTGGTCCTAGGGATGTTTGGTCCTAGGGGTGTTTGGTCCTAGGGGTGTTTGGTCCTAGGGGTGTTTGGTCCTAGGGATGTTTGGTCCTAGGGATGTTTGGTCCTAGGGATGTTTGGTCCTAGGGGTGTTTGGTCCTAGGGGTGTTTGGTCCTAGGGAAGTTTGGTCCTAGGGGTGTTTGGTCCTAGGGATGTTTGGTCCTAGGGATGTTTGGTCCTAGGGGTGTTTGGTCCTAAGGATGTTTGGTCCTAAGGATGTTTGGTCCTAGGGGTGTTTGGTCCTAGGGGTGTTTGGTCCTAGGGGTGTTTGGTCCTAGGGAAGTTTGGTCCTAGGGGTGTTTGGTCCTAGGGATGTTTGGTCCTAGGGATGTTTGGTCCTAGGGGTGTTTGGTCCTAAGGATGTTTGGTCCTAAGGATGTTTGGTCCTAGGGGTGTTTGGTCCTAGGGAAGTTTGGTCCTAGGGGTATTTGAAATAATGTATTTGGAATTAAGTATTTGACAATAGTTTTGCTATTTGGGTCATTCCACAAAATGTGTGCCTTTTGCATCCCCTTGATATTTGAAGTAGAAATTGTGCACCAATATTGAATTTTAATAGCCTGTTATATTAAATAAAGTGCCCTTTAATATAGACCATATGGAGAAATCATTAAATCAGTGCCAGAATTCAGCATTTTGACATGTCCCTGTGTCAACCCTGTGTCACTTCTAGGAAGATTTGAATCCCAGAATGTCTCCAAGTTTCACCATCATTGTAAAGCCCTCGTTATGTTGTTGCTTTGACAAAGTCTGGAGATTATTATTTATTCAATGTGATTAGTGATTAATTTACGTCTGTCACTCATTTTAAGGTGAACCCTGTTACGTGAACTAAACTCTCGTTTTAATGTGGTGACACTAACTAACGATTCCTTTTAAAATATGTTGTTTTCAAAAAGAGACATTGAACATCGAATAGTCAAATCATAGTGTAAAAGCAGGTGAACTGGTTCTACTCTTTTTGGCCGTTTTGTGGTGGAAAACGAAGCGGGTCGAGTACAGGCGAAAAATATTTTAGCACATATTTTTGTGAAGCATTCAATTGCCACTCCCTGTTGCACACAACAAGCTTACATTCCCCCTGTCACGTGGGGATTTATGGCTGATTTTAAGAAGAAATCGTCAACCCTGCTACAGTCAACCCTGTTACTTTATTTGGCACTTAATAGGCACTTATTATAGTAAAACATTTTATTTAACCTTGAGATCGGAAAACGTGTTTGTTATGAATTTGAACATGTGCTCTTTATGACAGATTGTTAAAATTAGGTGAAATCACAAGGTGTTTTTTGGACCAAGTTACACGTCTCCAAAGTCACCGAATTGGTGGAATGACCCATTTATTGAAAGTTATTTGAAAATAGTTTCAA
Organism: Salvelinus namaycush; assembly: GCF_016432855.1. Classification (NCBI taxonomy): domain Eukaryota; kingdom Metazoa; phylum Chordata; class Actinopteri; order Salmoniformes; family Salmonidae; genus Salvelinus; species Salvelinus namaycush. The sequence continues at coordinate 39,901 of NW_024058532.1, forward strand.
ATACTTAAAATAAAAGTATCTGGTTTGGCCACATTTATTTAGAAAATACTCAAATGCACATAAAATACGTGTCTAAGGCCGCATTTAGACAGGCAGCCCAATTCTGAAATCTTTTTCCATTAATTGGTGTTTTGATCCATCAGATGTGAAAAGATCCAATGTGATTGGTCAAAAGACCAATTAGTGAGAAAAAAAAAGATCAGAATTGGGCTGCTTGTGTAAACGCAGCCTCAATAGCAAATACTTAATATGTATGTATGTATTTGAACCCAGCTCTGATCTTGTTGTAGTGGGTGATGTCAGCTGTGTGATGTGTGCGTTCTGTTTCCAGGACTACCGCCTTGGCATCGGCATCACGTCTATCGACATGAACGTAGGAAACGTGAAAGACACTGACCGCCGCAGCTTTGATCTGACAACACCCTACCGCATCTTCAGGTGTACACACACACACAGTCAGAAATACAAAACAGCAAGGTTAGAAAGAGTGTAGTGTGTGTGTGTGTGTGTGTGTGTGTGTGTGTGTGTGTGTGTGTGTGTGTGTGAAGAGAAGAGGAAGGACTAAACCACGAGGGTCTGCGTCAAGCTGTTCAGCGGCCCCAACTGTCTGTCTGTGGGTGTGTGGATGTCTCATTCTGTCTCATTCTAATGTCAATGTTTGTGTGATGTGTGTGTAGTTTTCTAGCGGATTCAGAACAGCATAAGGACCAGTGGGTAGAAGCGATGCGTGACGCGATTGGAGAGGCTCTGTCCAATAGCGAGGTGGCTAATCAAATCTGGGCGGAGCGTAGCAATGGTTGCTGTGCCGACTGTGGCGCCGCCAAACCTGAGTGGGCTGCCATCAACCTGTGTGTGGTGGTCTGCAAACGCTGTGCAGGTGAGTGTGTTTTCTATCACCCAGCTGTAGAACTTTCAGATCCACTGACCTTTGGTTGGACCTATTTGTGTTATATACAGAATACTTTATAGTGGAGCAGTCCGAGACTTATGTATTTTGTTTGTGTGTGTGTGTGTGTGTGTGTGTGTGTGTGTGTGTGTGTGTGTGTGTGTGTGTGTGTGTGTGTGTGTGTGTGTGTGTGTGTGTGTGTGTGTGTGTGTGTGTGTGTGTGTGTGTGTGTGTGTTTGTTTGTTTGTTTGTTTGTTTGTTTGTTTGTTTGTTTGTTTGTTTGTTTGTTTGTTTGGTATTTTGGTATTTTGGTATTTTTATTTTTTATTTTTTATTTTTTATTTTTTATTTTTATTTTTTTTGTAGGAGAGCACCGTGGTTTGGGCCCCAGCATCTCTAAGGTGCGCAGTCTGAAGATGGACAGGAGGGTGTGGACAGAGGAGCTTATACAGGTACACACACAGAGAGAGAGAGACACTCACTACTTTATTTGAATCCACCAATCAAATAACAAAAAAGGATCCAAACACTTCAAAGGTCCCTGTATGCAGGAACTGAAGGGTACCGAATGGACCTCCTTCTCCAAACAGCTAGACTGCCCACGACAGCTGAAACAGAACAGTACCTCCTTCTCCAAACAGCTAGACTGCCCACGACAGCTGAAACAGAACAGTACCTCCTTCTCCAAACAGCTAGACTGCCCACGACAGCTGAAACAGAACAGCACCTCCTTCTCCAAACAGCTAGACTGCCCACGACAGCTGAAACAGAACAGTACCTCCTTCTCCAAACAGCTAGACTGCCCACGACAGCTGAAACAGAACAGTACCTCCTTCTCCAAACAGCTAGACTGTCCACGACAGCTGAAACAGAACAGTACCTCCTTCTCCAAACAGCTAGACTGTCCACGACAGCTGAAACAGAACAGTACCTCCTTCTCCAAACAGCTAGACTGCCCACGACAGCTGAAACAGAACAGTACCTCCTTCTCCAAACAGCTAGACTGCCCACGACAGCTGAAACATAACAGTACCTCCTTCTCCAAACAGCTAGACTGCCCACAACAGCTGAAACAGAACAGTACCTCCTTCTCCAAACAGCTAGACTGCCCACGACAGCTGAAACAGAACAGCACCTCCTTCTCCAAACAGCTAGACTGCCCACGACAGCTGAAACAGAACAGTACCTCCTTCTCCAAACAGCTAGGCTGCCCACGACAGCTGAAACAGAACAGTACCTCCTTCTCCAAACAGCTAGACTGCCCACGACAGCTGAAACAGAACAGTACCTCCTTCTCCAAACAGCTAGACTGTCCACGACAGCTGAAACAGAGCAGTACCTCCTTCTCCAAACAGCTAGACTGCCCACAACAGCTGAAACAGAGCAGCACCTCCTTCTCCAAACAGCTAGGCTGCCCACAACAGCTGAAACAGAGCAGTACCTCCTTCTCCAAACAGCTAGACTGCCCACGACAGCTGAAACAGAGCAGTACCTCCTTCTCCAAACAGCTAGACTGCCCACGACAGCTGAAACAGAACAGTACCTCCTTCTCCAAACAGCTAGACTGCCCACGACAGCTGAAACAGAACAGTACCTCCTTCTCCAAACAGCTAGACTACCCACAACAGCTGAAACAGAACAGTACCTCCTTCTCCAAACAGCTAGACTGCCCACAACAGCTGAAACAGAGCAGTACCTCCTTCTCCAAACAGCTAGACTACCCACAACAGCTGAAACAGAGCAGTACCTCGTTCTCCAAACAGCTAGGCTACCCACGACAGCTGAAACAGAACAGTACCTCCTTCTCCAAACAGCTAGGCTACCCACAACAGCTGAAACAGAACAGTACCTCCTCCAAACAGCTAGGCTACCCACAACAGCTGAAACAGAACAGTACCTCCTTCTCCAAACAGCTAGACTGCCCACGACAGCTGAAACAGAACAGTACCTCCTTCTGCAAACAGCTAGGCTGCCCACAACAGCTGAAACAGAACAGTACCTCCTTCTGCAAACAGCTAGACTGTCCACGACAGCTGAAACAGAACAGTACCTCCTTCTGCAAACAGCTAGACTGCCCACAACAGCTGAAACAGAACAGTACCTCCTTCTACAAACAGCTAGACTACCCACAACAGCTAAAACAGAACAGTACCTCCTTCTCCAAACAGCTAGACTACCCACAACAGCTAAAACAGAACAGTACCTCCTTCTGCAAACAGCTAGACTGCCCACAACAGCTGAAACAGAACAGTACCTCCTCCAAACAGCTAGACTGCCCACAACAGCTGAAACAGAACAGTACCTCCTCCAAACAGCTAGACTGCCCACAACAGCTGAAACAGAACAGTACCTCCTTCTCCAAACAGCTAGACTACCCACAACAGCTGAAACAGAACAGTACCTCCTTCTCCAAACAGCTAGACTACCCACAACAGCTGAAACAGAACAGTACCTCCTTCTCCAAACAGCTAGGCTATCCACAACAGCTGAAACAGACAGTACCTCCTCCAAACAGCTAGACTGCCCACAACAGCTGAAACAGAACAGTACCTCCTTCTCCAAACAGCTAGACTGCCCACAACAGCTGAAACAGAACAGTACCTCCTTCTCCAAACAGCTAGACTACCCACAACAGCTGAAACAGAACAGTACCTCCTTCTCCAAACAGCTAGACTACCCACAACAGCTAAAACAGAACAGTACCTCCTCCTCCAAACAGCTAGACTGCCCACGGCAGCTGAAACAGAGCAGTATTTTGGCTAACTACTGTGTCCCTCTCTAATACCCCTGCCCTGTCCCTTGCCTGTCCCCCAGGTGTTCCTGTTGCTAGGTAATGAGCGTCTGAACAGATTTTGGGCGGCGAACGTCCCTCCCAGCGAGGCGCTGAGTCCGACCAGTTGCAGCGAAGACCGCCGACGATTCGTCAGCTCCAAATACAGACAGGGCAAATACCGCAAATACCACCCCCTCTACGGCAACCAGGAAGAGCTTAACAACGTAAGAACAACCTTTATATAACCCTGATCTGACCTCCATCCTAACCTTAATTTAACCCTACCACATCTAAATGACAACCAGAATGATCTCATACACTCCCACACCCCTCCAGTATCTATCCCCCTCCAGTATCTATCACCCTCCAGTATCTATCACCCTCCAGTATCCACACCCCTCCAGTATCCACACAACTCCAGTATCTATCTCCCTCCAGTATCTATCCCCCTCCAGTATCCAAACCCCTCCAGTATCCAAACCCCTCCAGTATCCACACCCCTCCAGTATATATCCCCCTCCAGTATCCACACCCCTCCAGTATCCACACCCCTCCAGTATCTATCCCCTCCAGTGTCTATCTCCCTCCAGTATCCAAATCCCTCCAGTATCCATCACCCTCCAGTATCTATCCCCCTCCAGTATCCACACCCCTCCAGTATCTATCCCCCTCCAGTATCTTTTCCCTCCAGTGTCTATCTCCCTCCAGTATCTATCCCCCTCCAGTATCCAAATCCCTCCAGTATCCATCACCCTCCAGTATCTATCCCCCTCCAGTATCCACACCCCTCCAGTATCTATACCCCTCCAGTATCTATCCCCCTCCAGTATCCACACCCCTCCAGTATCTATCACCTCCAGTATCTATCACCCTCCAGTATCCAAATCCCTCCAGTATCCACACCCCTCCAGTATCTATCTCCCTCCAGTGTTTCTCCCCCTCCAGTATCTATCCCCCTCCAGTATCCACACCCCTCCAGTATCTATCCCCCTCCAGTATCTATCACCCTCCAGTATCCAAACCCCTCCAGTATCCACACCCCTCCAGTATCTATCTCCCTCCAGTGTTTCTCCCCCTCCAGTATCTATCACCCTCCAGTATCCACACCCCTCCAGTATCTATCTCCCTCCAGTATCTACCCCCCTCCAGTATATATCCTCCTCCAGTATATATCCTCCTCCAGTATCTATCCCCCTCCAGTATCTATCTCCCTCCAGTATCTATCTCCCTCCAGTATCTATCCTACTCCAGTATCTATCCCCCTCCAGTATCCACACCCCTCCAGTATCCAAACCCCTCCAGTATCTATCCCCCTCCAGTATCTATATCCCCCTCCAGTATCCACACCCCTCCAGTATCTATCCCCTCCAGTATCTTTTCCCTCCAGTATCTATCCCCTCCAGTAGCTATCCCGCTCCAGTATCTTTTCCCTCCCGTACCTATCTCTTCCATTCAGTGTGTGTGTTTCTGTGTCGTGAATGCCTCAGTGTTACAGCTCTTAGCTGGGTCAGTCAATAGCCTCTTAACCCAGTTACCAGAAGCAATGCCAACTGCACACAGCCCTCTCTGTGTGTGTGTGTGTGTGTGTGTGTGTGTGTGTGTGTGTGTGTGTGTGTGTGTGTGTGTGTGTGTGTGTGTGTGTGTGTGTGTGTGTGTGTGTGTGTGTGTGTGTGTGTGTGTGTGTGTGTGTGTGTGTGTGTGTGTGTGTGTGAGAATCACATTCAGCACATGACTTTGAGTGATTCCATTTCCCTCCTTAAGTGATTTAGTTCACCAGATGTTCATGCCCAGTGTGTGTGTGTTAGTCATGTGTGTGTGGGAAGTGCAACAGAGATGTAAAGAAACTCAAAATACAGGATGTTTTCTCTCTGCTTCTGATTGTTGGACTAGGATGCAACGGCATAGGGAGACGCACACTCTCTCTCTCTCTCTCTCTCTCTCTCTCTCTCTCTCTCTCTCTACATGAGTTGAACTAAATGAATCCTTTGTTCTCCTTCTCCCCTCTCTTTCTCTGGTCTGTTCCCGTTCTCCCTGGTCCGTTGTCTGGACTGTGTTTCTCTCTGTGTTCTCCCTGGTCCATTCCCTGTTGTCTGGACTGTGTTTCTCTCTGTGTTCTCCCTGGTCCATTCCCTGTTGTCTGGACTGTGTTCTCCCTGGTCCATTCCCTGTTGTCTGGACTGTGTTTCTCTCTGTGTTTCTCTCTGTGCTCTTCCTGGGTCTCAGCCCACCTCGAGCATGTATGAGCTCATGCTGCTGACTCCACCCCTCCATCGGATGTCATCATGGTCTTTCTATAGGAATGTTCTCTAACCCCGCCCCTCCAGAGTTATTCTCCTCCCCTCCCCCTTTTCTCCCTGTTTCACTGTTTGGGTCTGGTCAGTGGAGCTGAGGGTCGGTCAGTGGAGCTGACGGTCTGGTCAGTGGAGCTGAGGGTCTGTCAGTGGAGCTGAGGGTCGGTCAGTGGAGCTGAGGGTCTGGTCAGTGGAGCTGAAGGTCTGGTCAGTGGAGCTGAGGGTCTGGTCAGTGGAGCTGAGGGTCGGGTCAGTGGAGCTGAGGGTCGGGTCAGTGGAGCTGAGGGTCGGTCAGTGGAGCTGAGGGTCTGGTCAGTGGAGCTGAGGGTCTGGTCAGTGGAGCTGAGGGTCTGGTCAGTGGAGCTGAGGGTCGGTCAGTGGAGCTGAGGGTCTGGTCAGTGGAGCTGAGGGTCTGGTCAGTGGAGCTGAGGAAAGTGTTTCTCTCTGTCCCTCCTCCTCTCGTCTGTTGGTGTATTTTTGTGAGGAGGGCTCTTGCATTGTCTTCACTTGGAACTATGCAGTTTGGTACACACACACACATACACACACACATGCATATGCACACACACGTACACCGGTGACATTCAAGAGGACTACACTGTTAGCTCATGGGTGAGTATACCACTGCAGTAGCTGTGTATGACTGTGTGCTCTGTTTGTTGGCGCTGTATGCTTGTGGACAAGGCCTGTTTTTGTATCTTTTAGATAAGTGTTTGTGTGTCGCATGTATAAAATGTGAGAGGGGCAAGAATGTGTTTGAGAGTTGTATTCGAGTGTGGGTCTGAGAGTTGTATTTGAGTGTGGGTCTGAGAGTTGTATTTGAGTATGGGTCTGAGAGTTGTATTTGAGTGTGGGTCTGAGAGTTGTATTTGAGTGTGGGTCTGAGAGTTGTATTTGAGTGTGGGTCTGAGAGTTGTATTTGAGTGTGGGTCTGAGAGTTGTATTCGAGCGTAAGTGTGTTAAAGTGTGTAAATATGTGAGTTGGATGATTGAAATGGACTTCCTCTATGCTCAGCTGGAGGGAGACGTGTTGGAATAATGTCCGAGTGTGTGTGAGTGTGTCCGAGTGTGTGTCCGAATTTGTGTGTGTGTGGTGCTGAAGCCAGACTTTGGTCTGTGTCCAGTAACTACCGGGTCTGTGTGTGACTCCATGTGTTCTTGGTGTGGTCATAGCCTCCCCTTTCTGAATGGACAGTCTTGTACGAGTCAGCTCCCTCTCCCACTCTGCTGATCTATGCTGATAGCATCTTATAACACATCACGGCTAAACTACAGGGAACTGCCAAAATAAAGGAAACACTTGAGTAAATGAGGGATACTAAGTATATTGAAAGCAGATGCTTTCACACAGGTTAATTAAGCAATTAACATCCCATCATGCTTAAGAACATGTGTTAAAAATACCCAGTTGCCCATTATTTTGACTGCAAGAGATCTCAGTGACTTTGGGTCTCAGAGGAGCATAGGGGGTTTAAAGGGTGTGTGTCTCAGTCACCAGATCTCAACACAATTGAACACTTGTGGGAGATTCTGGAGCAACGCCTGAGACAGTTTTCCACCACCATCAACAAAAAAACACCACATTATGTAATTTATTGTAGAAGAATGATGTCGCATCCCTCCAATAGAGTTCCAGACACTTGTAGGATCTATGCCGAGGTGCACTGAAGGTGTTCTGGCGGCTCGTAGGGACCCAACGCCCTGTTCAGACACTTTATGTTGGTGTTTCCTTTATTTTGGCTGTTACCTGTATGCCAGAATCTCATGGCACATCACAGCTAAACCATGTTAGCATCTTATAACACATCACAGCTAAACTATGTTAGCATCTTATAGCACATCACAGCTAAACTATGTTAGCATCTTATAACACATCACAGCTAAACTATGTTAGCATCTTATAACACATCACAGCTAAACTATGTTAGCATCTTATAGCACATCACAGCTAAACTATGTTAGCATCTTATAACACATCACAGCTAATCTATGCTAGCATCTTATAGCATATCACAGCCAAACTATGTTAGCATCTTATAACAATCACAGCTAAACTATGTTATCATCTTATAACACATCACAGCTAAACTATGCTAGCATCTTATAGCACATCAAAGCTAAACTATATTAGCATCTTATAGCACATCACAGCTAAACCATGTTAGCATCTTATAACACATCACAGCTAAACTATGCTAGCATCTTATAGCACATCAAAGCTAAACTATGTTAGCATCTTATAGCACATCACAGCTAAACTATGTTATCATCTTATAACACATCACAGCTAAACTATGCTAGCATCTTATAGCACATCAAAGCTAAACTATATTAGCATCTTATAGCACATCACAGCTAAACCATGTTAGCATCTAATAACACATCACAGCTAAACTATGCTAGCATCTTATAGCACATCAAAGCTAAACTATGCTAGCATCTTATAGCACATCACAGCTAAACTATGTTAGCATCTTATAGCACATCAACGCTAAACTATGTTAGCATCTTATAGCTAGCGCCAGGAGTTTTTCCTGGTCAGCTGACATGGTCAGGAAAAACTTGGATCCTAATTTGATTGCTATGTTACACAGTTATAACATAGTGAAGCTAAATTATTTCCGCTTTTCTAGCATCCCTCAGTGCAGGCTAGCACTGCTTTTACACGGCTGCCAGTCTACCTCACAGCTAACCTCCACATGATAAATAATCAACCAACCCAGTGAGTAGACAGCAACCATTGAGAATATTAGTTTGACAGTGTGACTGTGGGCTGACCGTGTTATGAGACGCAGAGGTATTTGTGTGTGTGTATGGATGGTTTTGGATATGTGTGTGTGTGTGTGTGAGTGGTTTAGGAGTTTCTCCGTATGTCTGTATTGAATATTGACATGTCTGTGTGGTTTAAACCCTCCACCTCAACCCGAGCACTCGGTTCTGCCGTCTTTGGTCTCTTGGGACTCCCATCTCTATGAGGGGCCGGCTTATCCCAGTCAAAGCTCTTTTCTGTCCTGACACACCAATGACGGAACAAGCTTCCCCCCTAATGTCAGGACAGCGGAGTCCCTGCGCATCTTCCGAAAACGTTTGAAAACCTACTTTTTCAAAGAGAATCTTGATTAGCCCTACATCGCCCCTCCCCACCGCAAAAATGTACTTACTATGACTGATATGTGGTTGTCCTGCCTAGCTATCTTAAAATGAATGCACTAAGTCTTCCTGGATCAGTCTGCTAAATGACTAAAATGTAAATAGTAGGTGCTGGGTGGGTGCAGGCGTGGTGTTGGCTGATTGGCTGACTGCAGTAAACCATCTATGGGCCTGTTTGATTGGATGTGTGTCAATATGGCTCTTATATAGATCAGTTGCTAGGACACAGCTTCAATCTCTTTCTCTGTCCTTACCCCTCTTATTCTCCTCTCTTTCTCTATCCTTACCCCTCTTATTCTCCTCTCTTTCTCTGTCCTTTCCCCTCATATTCTCCTCTCTTTCTCGGTCCTTACCCCTCTTATTCTCCTCTCTTTCTCTGTCCTTACCCCTCTTATTCTCCCCTCTTTCTCTGTCCTTACCCATCTTGTTCTAATATCTTTGTCCTATTTCCCTTCTCCCAAATGTTTAAATTATTTTTCTCCTCTCTTCCTTTCATATCACACTCTCTCGGTTTTTCTCCTCAGCCTTGTTTTCCCTCTCTGTCTGATAGGTCTCTCTGTCTGATAGGTCTCTCTGTCTGCTAGGTCGCTCTGTCTGCTAGGTCTCTCTGTCTGATAGGTCTCTCTGTCTGATAGGTCTCTCTGTCTGCTAGGTCGCTCTGTCTGCTAGGTCTCTCTGTCTGATAGGTCTCTCTGTCTGCTAGGTCGCTCTGTCTGCTAGGTCGCTCTGTCTGCTACAGTAGGTCTCTCTGTCTGATAGGTCTCTCTGTCTGCTAGGTCGCTCTGTCTGCTAGGTCTCTCTGTCTGATAGGTCTCTCTGTCTGATAGGTCTCTCTGTCTGCTAGGTCGCTCTGTCTGCTAGGTCGCTCTGTCTGCTACAGTAGGTCTCTCTGTCTGCTACAGTAGGTCTCTCTGTCTGATAGGTCTCTCTGTCTGCTAGGTCGCTCTGTCTGCTAGGTCTCTCTGTCTGATAGGTCTCTCTGTCTGATAGGTCTCTCTGTCTGCTAGGTCGCTCTGTCTGCTAGGTCGCTCTGTCTGCTACAGTAGGTCTCTCTGTCTGCTACAGTAGGTCTCTCTGTCTGATAGGTTTCTCTGTCTGCTAGGTCGCTCTGTCTGATAGGTCGCTCTGTCTGATAGGTTTCTCTGTCTGATAGGTCTCTCTGTCTGATAGGTCTCTCTGTCTGCTACAGTAGGTCTCTCTGTCTGCTAGGTCTCTCTGTCTGATAGGTCGCTCTGTCTGATAGGTCGCTCTGTCTGATAGGTCTCTCTGTCTGCTACAGTAGGTCTCTCTGTCTGATAGGTCTCTCTGTCTGATAGGTCTCTCTGTCTGCTACAGTAGGTCTCTCTGTCTGCTACAGTAGGTCTCTCTGTCTGATAGGTCTCTCTGTCTGCTAGGTCTCTCTGTCTGATAGGTCTCTCTGTCTGATAGGTCGCTCTGTCTGCTACAGTAGGTCTCTCTGTCTGCTAGGTCTCTCTGTCTGATAGGTCTCTCTGTCTGATAGGTCGCTCTGTCTGCTACAGTAGGTCTCTCTGTCTGCTAGGTCTCTCTGTCTGATAGGTTTCTCTGTCTGATAGGTCTCTCTGTCTGCTACAGTAGGTCTCTCTGTCTGCTAGGTCTCTCTGTCTGATAGGTCTCTCTGTCTGATAGGTCGCTCTGTCTGCTACAGTAGGTCTCTCTGTCTGCTAGGTCTCTCTGTCTGATAGGTCTCTCTGTCTGATAGGTCGCTCTGTCTGCTACAGTAGGTCTCTCTGTCTGCTAGGTCTCTCTGTCTGATAGGTTTCTCTGTCTGATAGGTCTCTCTGTCTGCTACAGTAGGTCTCTCTGTCTGCTAGGTCTCTCTGTCTGATAGGTTTCTCTGTCTGATAGGTCTCTCTGTCTGATAGGTCGCTCTGTCTGCTACAGTAGGTCTCTCTGTCTGATAGGTCTGTCTGTCTGATTGGTCTCTCTGTCTGATAGGTCTCTCTGTCTGCTGGTCTCTCTGTCTGATAGGTATCTCTGTCTGATAGGTATCTCTGTCTGCTACTGTAGGTCTCTCTGTCTGCTACACTAGGTGTCTCTGTCTGCTACACTAGGTGTCTCTGTCTGCTATACTAGGTCTCTCTGTCTGATAGGTCTCTCTGTCTGCTACAGTAGGTCTCTCTGGTGAGGTAATGCTGGAACAGATGGATCACACTTCGTTCTTCCTGTCTCGTGCGTCTGTATCACTCTCTGATTACAAGACTTTCATATTTTTTTTCATATTTTCTTTTCACTTTCAGAGACACACCCAGGGTATAGAGACTCCACACGGCCCTCAGAAAAATCATTCTCTCTCTGTGTCTCGCTCTCTCTCTCTTGTTCTGTCTTTCTTTCTTTCTCTCTAGCTCTCCAGGGGTTGCGTAAAAGTCTTTGATTCCTCCCAAACACACAATGTTTGCTGATGTGTGAGGGCTAGAAGTCCTGGAGAAGAACAAGATACAGGAGAGTAGGAGAAGGAGAGAGTAGGAGAAGGAGAGAGTAGGAGAAGGAGAGAGTAGGAGAAGGATAGAGTAGGAGAAGGAGAGAGTAGGAGAAGGAGAGTGTAGGAGAAGGGAGAGAGTAGGAGAAGGGAGAGAAATGAGTAGAGAGGGAGGAAGGAGAGAAGGGAAGAGACAGAGGAGTGACATGGAAGTGTGGAATCCCCCAATCACACCAAAAGGATGTGGGTTGTTGGTTCAGAGAGAGTGCAGCAGCATCATTGTGTGTGTTACTGTGTTGGGTCGTGCTCCAGCTGTAAACACATCCTCCTCCCTGTTTTGTATCTCTCCTGGTCTCTATCTTTCTCTCAACGTCACCCTCTCTTCCTGACTGGTTTTCATTTCCTCCAATGATTCCCAGTTAACCTGTCCCCTCACCCCGTTTAGTCTTACCCTGACCCCTGGTCCCCTGGTCCCTTACCCTGTCCCTGGAGGATTTTACCCCCCTGTCCCCCTCACCTTAAAGTCCTCAGAGATGTGAGTCATTGGTCTCAGTTGAGAAACAGTGGATTGTTCTGAGTCAGCTGCACCACTGCTTTGCCCAACAACAACAGGTGGACTGTGGGTTGGTGTGAAATGTGTAGGCTTGTGGAATGTCGTAGGTTATGATGTCATAATGTTCTAGAACTCTCTGAGACCCTGAACTATGAATTGAGAAACAAGTTCACTAATACTGCTGTGACAGCTACAATGACAGTCTAATACTGCTGTGACAGCTACAATGAGGGTCTAATACTGCTGTGACAGCTACAATGAGGGTCTAATACTGCTGTGACAGCTACAATGAGTCTAATACTGCTGTGACAGCTACAATGACAGTCTAATACTGCTGTGACAGCTACAATGAGGGTCTAATACTGCTGTGACAGCTACAATGAGGGTCTAATACTGCTGTGACAGCTACAATGAGGGTCTAATACTGCTGTGACAGCTACAATGAGGGTCTAATACTGCTGTGACAGCTACAATGAGAGTCTAATACTGCTGTGACAGCTACAATGAGGGTCTAATACTGCTGTGACAGCTACAATGAGGGTCTAATACTGCTGTGACAGCTACAATGAGAGTCTAATACTGCTGTGACAGCTACAATGAGGGTCTAATACTGCTGTGACAGCTACAATGACAGTCTAATACTGCTGTGACAGCTACAATGACAGTCTAATACTGCTGTGACAGCTACAATGAGAGTCTAATACTGCTGTGACAGCTACAATGAGGGTCTAATACTGCTGTGACAGCTACAATGACAGTATAATACTGCTGTGACAGCTACAATGACAGTCTAATACCGCTGTGACAGCTACAATGAGGGTCTAATACTGCTGTGACAGCTACAATGACAGTCTAATACTGCTGTGACAGCTACAATGACAGTCTAATACTGCTGTGACAGCTACAATGAGGGTCTAATACTGCTGTGAC
>NW_024058533.1:0-52897 GCF_016432855.1 Salvelinus namaycush
TTCCCACCGTGAAGCATGGAGGAGAGTTGTTGGTCCCACCTGAAGCATGAGGGGTGTGAAGGTGTGGGTGGTGCTTTTGCTGGTGACACTGTCAGTGATTTATTTAGAATTTCAAGGCACACTTAACAGGCATGGCTACCATCAGATACGCCATCCCTCTGTTTTGTGCTTAATGGACTATGAGTGTTTGTCCCAACAGAAATGACCCAACACCCTCCGTGCGGTGTAAAATTGCTATTGACCAGAAGAGAGTGAAGAGTGCTGCATCAGATAACCTGGCCTCCACATCACCTGACCTCCAACCAATTGGAGATGGTTTGGGATGAGTTGGAAAAGCAGCCACTAGAGCTCAGCATATGGTGGGAACTCCTCAACACGTTGAAAGGCATTCCAGGTGAAGCTGGTTGAGAGAATACCAAGAGTGTGGCAAAGCTGGGTCATCAAGGCAAGGTGCTACTTGAAGAGCTACTTTGAAGAACACTTTTTTTGGTACTACTGATTCCATATTGTGTTTATTTTATAGTTTTTGATGTCTTCACTATTATTCTACAATGTGAAATAGTAAAAAATTAGAAAAAACCTTGATGAGTAGGTGTGGTGTCCAGACTTTTGACTGTACTGTAAGGTTACATTGGTGTAGCCTATAGAGACTTTTCAGCGTGAATTTCATTATGTTGATATCTATTTAATTTTGTCTATCTCATTTGCTAGAGCATCCCAGATTGTGGTTCAACCACCCAGCCAGCAACTGGAGTTAGCCAAACTTGTTAGCCAAAGGATCCTACGAAGACTAGCGGTATTAGCTAGACAATATAACAGTTAATTATGTATCTATTTCACGCGTTTTAAATCCAAACTAATTGCAGTCTGTAAACAAGCTACTGATTCACCCGATGTCTTCGCAGTACATTGGCGTTTTCCCTGTCACTGTACATTAAGCTAGACAACTGAACTGTGCTGTCTTGTATTGTTGAGTGGACACAAGTATCGAGTCTCAGAATAACCGAGCAATCATCCCTGTCAGGAGTGCGCCATTGATTACGGGGTACATCGCGATGATGGCATTGATACCATGTCTGGTTTGCGTAGATCACTAACGCACGTTTTCCCCTCACAAAGATATTACAACAAAAGTCAGTCAGTCCTTTTTTAGTCCATAAATCGTTTTTTTTCTGTTTTTGATATATTTTTTTTATTTCCCTGTAAATACTCGCCGCCTTGGCACGCTTCAGTTCAACGTCTAGTTTTTGATTTCCATTTGGTTGAGTTGACGTTGGATTAGTTAAACGTTGTGGGGGGGGGGGGGGGGGGGGGGGGGGGGGGGGGCGGGAATACCGAAATCGTTACTTTTTTCAATCCATCAGTTTTTCACGTTGATTTCAAACTTCACACATAGATTGTTTTGGTTGAAATAGTGGAATACGTTGTTCAATCCATTTTCTGCCCAGTGGGAGATTGTAGGCAAGAGGAACAGTAACTAATGTGGAACAGTAACAAATATTTGTTTATTGAATCATCACAATCAGGTCGCTTATGACAGCCGCTGTGTGTACGTTCATTGGCTGTCACAGTAGTTATTGCAATAATGTGTGTCTTTTTTTTATCTATACCTCTTTGTCGCACCTGGGGGCAAGTTTTATTACATATAGCATATAACGGTACGAGCTGTACAGCTTCAGTGACCCCTCATTTCCTGTTTAGTTCGCGCTATCTTTTTCACTTTAGTGTTTGTTTTCTTCCATAACTTATTTTTCTAAATGTATTTACAATCACCATCTTGCTTTCACCATGTATCCATGTCCCCGCTCCATGTTCGCTAGAATGTTCTAAACCCATTTCCTGCTGAAACAGAATGAAACCGCACCAGACTCACTTGATTCGACCCAACCACTCAGAGAAAACAAAAGCCATAATCTCCTCTCTTGTCTGTAATGTTTCTTGGCAGACATAATTATAACGTGTTAATCATGCTTGGCTGATTTTTTTAAAAAGACCCACAAAAATATGCACAAAAAACCAATGAACGGTCATGTGATCCACGTGGGTTTTACTACAGACGAGAACAGGGTTTGAACAACAAAACAGCTGATGAGAATCATCATGTGACTAGAGGAAACCCTAGCCTGAGGAACCATCTATTTTCTCATCACAAGTAAACTCCTGTTAGAAAAAATATACAAAATCCTCTATAGATTAGTTCTTCAGTTGATTAGCACTGACAAAGGACCTCATATTTGTTTTTTTTTTTTTTTTTTTTTGTTTTTTTTTTTTTGTGTTTTTTTTTTTTTTTTTTTTTTGTTTTTTGCATTATTACACTACAATATAAGGGCTGCAAAAAAACTAGTTTAGAAAATTAAGGTAAAGACTCTTGGAGGGTGGAGATGTTCTGGTCTGTTAGAATAGTAGTATACTCTTAAACATAAAGAAAATGACCCAAATTATTTGCATTACCTAAAGAGTTTACAAAATCTATGGTTTGTAAAAGGCCGTTATCCTGTGGAAAATGTCACGATGGCTCTATGCTGCTTGTAATGTTACTGTATTCAAGTCCCCTAAACACTGACAAATACATTTACCCGCTATACATATGCAACTGTCCACAACGTAAATACAGGTGAAATTCAAGACATTACCCCAAAAGTGTCTTGTAGAAACCCCTTTTTGAGCAGTGTGAGCTCCGTACAATATCTCTCTATCGCTCCTCTCTCTCTCTCTCTCTCTCTCTCCTCTCATCGTCTCTCGGTCTCTCCTTCTCTCTTCTCTCTCTCTCTCTCATTCCTCTCTCTCTCTCTCTCTCTCATCTCTCTCTCTTCCTCTCTCTCTCTCTCTCTCCTCTGCTCTCCTCTCGTCTCTCCTCTTCTCTGGGACTCTCTCTGGCCTCGTCTCTGCTCGGGGGCTCGCCCTCTCTCTCTCTCTCTCCTCTCTCTCTTTTTTTCCCCCCCCCCCACCCCCCTCCCCCCCCCCCTCTTCGCTCCACTCCTATATTCCTGCTACCTTTGGGGATTGTTTTTGTTTTTAAAAACAGCTACGATTCAGAGTAATCTCTATCCAGTGAGCAGACTTCCTTCTGTAATATTACTCTCTGTGGTGCTGATTATGAGGGAAAACAGAGACACTCTGGACTGTACTCTCACCAGGTCAACTTCCCCTGCCTTAGTTTGGTCAAATGGCCCCTATTCCCGATATAGTGACTACTTTTTAGAACGCAGGCCCTACTCACTATAATAAAACCTAATGTTTGAATCTTACGTACCCAACCGAAGAATCCGCTGGTGTTTGAAAGATTCTTTGACTAATGTCTAGAGTACGAATCCCTCCCCAAATGTGTTCTCCATCTCATAGAACCGAAAAAGGGCTGTGGTGTTATCCTCGCAAGAGGAAGGTGCACAAAGTACCTGACACCGGGGTCCAATCATTTTTAACCCCTATCTTTTTTATACGTTTATTGTTATTACTTGTTAAACAAAATTGCCCCCCCATTTTATTTTCTTTTTTTTTGGCCCGTACAATATAGCTCGGTGTTTTGTATTATGTTTGTTATACCGTATTTTTGTCTTGTTTCATCTTTATAAGGATGTCAATCATTATGGACCTGACCTGTCTGTCTCCCTTCCCTTATAAACATACGTTCCTTCCTTTGGAACAAACCACTCATCTGTGTGTTCATACTATGTGGTGAGGAAGATAGTACAAGTCCTATACTGAGAAGCTCTGTTGATTCAGACCTCATCAAATCAGCATTAATTCATAGGGGGGGAGGGTGGGAAGGGAAAAAAGGGGGGTGGGGCAATCCAATGACATACAGCTCAGACCAGCTCCGCTAGTATGTCTTTACACACCTGGCGTATAGTATATCAGCAATCTTAGTTTATACAGCAACCTGTAGTATACTACAGCACTCTGGAGTAATATACAGAATCTGTATTATATTACGCATCTGTAGTATTCCAGCAATCTGTAGTTTATACAGCATCTGTTCTATACAGCAATCTGTAGTTTATACCGCAATCTGTAGTATAATACAGCACTGTATATATGCAGCAATCTGTGTTTATACAGCAATCTGTAGTATATACAGCAATCTGTAGTATAATATACAGCAATGTAGTTATACAGCATCGGTAGTTTATACAGCGACTGTTAGTATATACAGCAATCTGTAGTTTATCAGCAATCTGTATTATCAGCAATCTGTATATATATACAGCATCTGTAGTTTATACAGCAATCTGTATATATACAGCATCTGTAGTATTACGCAATCTGTAGTATATCAGCAATCTGTAGTATATCAGCAATCTGTAGTTTATACAGCAATCTGTAGTATATACAGCAATCTGTTAGTAATTACGCATCTGTAGTTTCTACAACAATCTGTAGTATATACAAACATCTTATAATATACACAATCTGTAGTTTATACAGCAATCCTGTAGTATATACCAATCTGGTAGTATATTACCGCAATCTGTAGTATATACAAGCAATCTGTAGTATATACAGCATCTGTAGTTTATATACAGCAATCTGTAGTATATACGCATCTGTTAGTAGATACAGCACTCTGTAGTATATACAGCACTCTGTAGTTTTATATAACGACATCTGTAGTTTTACAGCAATCTGTAGTAGATACAGCAATCTGGATTTTATACAGGCAATCTGTATGTTTATACAGCCAATCGTAGTATATAACGCAATCTGTATATATAAAGCAATCTGTGGATATACGCAATCTGTAGTATATTACAGCAATCTGTATTGATACAGCAATCTGTAGTTATACAGCATCTGTAGTATACTACAGCATCTGTGTATATACAGCATCTGTTAGTATATACAGACAATCTGTATTATATAGCAAATCTGTAGTTTATACAGCAGCTGTAGTTATATACGCCCCTCTGTTATTTTATCAGCAATCTGTAGTATATACAGCAATCTTAGTTTATAAAGCAATCTGTAGTATAACGCATCTGTAAGTATTACAGCATCTGTAGTATATACAGCCATCTGTAGTATATACAGCACCTCTGTCGAGATACAGCATCTGTAGTAATACAGCATCTGTCGTATATACAGCAATCCTTTAGTATATACAGCAATCTGTAGTTTATACAGCATCTGTATTTTATAACAGCAATCTGTAGTATATAACAGCATCTGTAGTATATACAGCAATCTGTAGTATATACAGCAATCTGTAGTATATACGCCTCTGTAGTATATACAGCATACTGTAGTATATACAGCATCTGTATATATACAGCAATCTGTGTTTATACAGCAATCTGTAGTTTATACAGCATCTGTAGTATATACAGCCATCTGTATAGATACAGCAATCTGTAGTATATACAGCAATCTGTAGTATAGACAGCATCTGTAGTATATACAGCAATCTGTAGTATATCAGCATCTGTAGTTTATACACAATCTGTAGTATATACACAATCCTGTAGTTTATACAGCAATCGTTAGTATATACAGCAATCTGTAGTATATACAGCAATCTGTAGTTTATACGCAATCTGTATTATATACATCAATCTGTAGTATATACAGCAATTGTAAGTATATACAGCAATCTGTAGTTTTATACAGCAATCGTAGTTTATCGCATCTGTAGTATTACAGCCTCTGTAGTATATACATCTGTAGTATTAACAGCAATCTGTCGTATATACGCAATCTGTATTTTATAACCATCTGTAGTTTTATAACGCAATCTTATGTATACAGCAATCTGTAGTTTATCCAGCAATCCTTATTTATACAGCAATCGGTAGTTTATTATACGCAATCTGTAGTTTATACAGCCATCTGTAGTATATACAGCAATCTGTAGTTTATTACAGCAATCTGTAGTATATACGACTCTTTAGTTTAACAGCTATCTGTAGTTTATACGCAATCTGTAGTATTACAATCAATCTGTAGTTTATACAGCAATCTGTCGTTTTTACAGCATCTGTAGTTTTCCAGCAATCTGTAGTTTATACAGTCATCTGTAGTTTATACACAATCTGTAGTTTATCAGCAATCTGTAGTTTATACACAGTCTGAGTTTTATCCAGCATCGGTAGTTTATACAGCATCTGTAGTATGATACAGCAATCTGTAGTATATCCAAGCAATCTGTAGTATATACAGCAATCTGTAGTTATACAAGCAATCGTACGTATATCCAGCATCGGTAAGTAATACAGCATCTGTAGTATTACAGCAATCTGTAGTATATACAGGCAATCTGTAGTAGATACAGCATCTGTAGTTTATAAACAACCAATCTGTAGTATCTACATCAATCTGTATTTATACAGCTCTGTAGTATAATACAGCAATCTGTAGTATATAACGCATCTGTGTTTATACAGCAATCTGTAGTATATACAGAATCTGTAGTATAATCAGCAATCTGTAGTATATACAGCAATCTGTAGTTTATACAGCATCCCCTTGGTTTATTTATATACAGCAACTCTTAGTATATATACAGCATCTGTAGTATATACGTCAATCTGGTAGTATATCAGTAAAAAAAAAAAAAATTCTTTAGTATATACAGCATCTGTAGTTTATACCTCAATCTGTAGTTTATACAGGCAATCTGTAGTATATACAGCAATCTGTAGTTTATACAGCAATCTGTGTTGATACGCAATCTGTAGTTTATACAGCAATTCGTAGTTTATAACAGCATCTGTAGTTTATAACAGCAATCGGTAGTATATACAGGCCATCTGTAGTTTATAACAGCAATCTGTAGTATATACGCAATCTGTAGTTTATACAGCAATCTGTAGTTTTTACAGCAATCTGTAGTATATACAGCAATCTGTAGTTTATACAGCAATCTTAGTTTTACAGCATCTGTATTTATACAGCAATCTGTAGTTTATACGACAATCTGTAGTTTTATCAGCAATCTGTATTATATGACATCTGTAGTTTATACAGCAATCTGTAGTTTATACAGCAATCTGTAGTAGATACAAGCAATCTGTAGTATATACAGCAATCTGTAGTATATACAGCAATCTGTAGTATATACAGCAATCTGTGTTTTATAACAGATCTGTAGTAAAATAATACAGCATCTGTAGTATAATACAGCAATCTGTAGTTTATACAACACTCTGTAGTATATACAACATCTTAGTATATACGCAATCTTGTTAGTTGATACAGCAATCTGTAGTATCTACAGAAATCTGTAGTATAACAGCAATCTGTAGTATATACAGCAATCTGTCGCTATATCAGCATTCTGTAGTTTTCTACGCAATTCTGTAGTATATACAGCAATCGTAGTATATACAGCAATCTGTATATATCCAGCAATCTGTGTTTATATACTACAATCTGTAGTTTATACAGCAAATCTGTAGTTATACACATCTGTAGTGTTTTATACAGCAATCTGTAGTTTATACAGGCAATCTGTAGTCTATACAGCATCTGTAGTATATACAGCATCTTGTAGTATATACAGCATTCTGTATTATATACGCAATTTAGTTTTTTTATACAGAGCAATCTGTAGTAGTACAGCAATCTGTAGTTATACAGCAATCTGTATATATACAGCAATCTGTAGTAATAATACAGCAATCTGTAGTATATACAGGCACTCTGTAGTTTATACCGCATCTGTAGTTTAATACGACAATCTGTAGTTTATACAGCAATCTGTAGTATATACAGCAATCTGTATTTTATACAGCAATCGTAGTATATACAGCATCTGTATATATAGCAGCAATCTGTATTAAATACGCAATCTGTAGTATTACCGCATCTGTAGTATATACCAGCATCTTAGTATATACAGCAATCTGTTAGTATTACAGCAATCGTAGTATCTACGCAATCTGGTAGTGTTATACAGCACTCTTTATTTATACAGCAATCTGTAGTTTATACAGCAATCTGTAGTATTACAGCAATCTGTATTATAACAGCAATCTGTAGTATATACATAATCTGTATTATATACAGCCAATCTGTAGTAATATAACAGCAGTCTGTATATATACAGCAATCTGAGTATATACGCAATCCTGTAGTTTATACAGCAATCTTGTAGTTTCTACAGACAATCTGTAGTATATACACAATCTGTAGTTATATACAGCATCTGAGTATATACAGCAATCTGTAGTTTACAGCAACTGGAGTATATACAACAATCTGTAGTTTTATATATCACAATCTGTAGTATAACACAATCTGTAGTTTATACAGCAATCTGTAGTCTATACAGCAATCTTGTAGTAATATACAGCAATCTGTAGTTTTTTAAATTTAACGCAATCTGTAGTATATTACACAATCTGTAGTATATACAGCAATCTGTAGTATAACAGCATCTGTATTTATACAGCATCTGTAGTTTATACAGCAATCTGTGTATTACAGCAATCTGTAGTATATACAGCAATCTGTAGTATATACAGCAATCTGTAGTATATACAGCAATCTGTAGTTTTATACAGCACTCTGTAGTTTATACAGCAATCTGTCGTTTATACATGCAATCTGTAGTTTATACAGCATCTTTGTTTATACAGCATCTGTATATTACAGCAATCGGTAGTTTATACAGCAATCTGTAGTATAATACAGCAATCTGTAGTTTATACGCAATCTGTAGTTTATATACAGCAATCTGTAGTATATACAGCTCTGTAGTTTATACAGCGTCTGTAGTTTATACAGCATCTGTAGTTTATACGCAATCTGTATTTTATACGCAATCTGAGTTTATACGACAATCTGTAGTTTATACAGCATCTGTAGTTTATACGACAATCTGTAGTTTTATACATCACTCTTGTAGTTTATACAGCATCTGTAGTATATAAGCAATCTGTAGTATATAACAGCAATCTTTGTATATACAGCATCCGTGGTATATACAGCAATCCTGTATTATATACAGCAATCTGTAGTATATACAGCAATCGTAGTTATATACAGCAATCTGTAGTATATACAGCAATCTTGTAGTATATACAGCAATCTTAGTATAACTCAATCTGTAGTTTATCAACAATTCTTAGTATATAACAGATCTGTAGTTTATACAGCAATCTGTAGTATATACAGCAATCTTAAATATATACACCAGCAATCTGTAGTTTATACGCAATCTGTATTATATCCAGCAATCTGTAGTATATACAGCAATCTGTAGTATATACAAAATCTGTAGTTATAAACAGCATCTGTAGTTTATATACAGGCAATCTGTAGTATATACAGCAATCTGTATATAACAGACAATCTGTATATATACAGCAATCTGTATTCAATACAGCAATCTGTATTTAATACACTCTGTAGTTTATACAGCATCTGTAGTATATACAGAAATCTGTAGTTTATACAGCATCTGTAGTTTTATACAGCAATCTGTAGTTTTATACAGCATCTGTAGTTTTACGCAATCTGTAGTTTATACAGCAATCTGTAGTATATCAGCAATCTTTAGTTTATACAGCAATCTGGTAGTATTACAGCAATCTGTAGTTTATTACAGCAATCTGTAGTTTTATACACAATCTGTAGGATATACCAGCTATCTGTATTTATACAGCATCTGTAGTTTATACAGCAATCTGTAGTTTTATACAGCAATCTGTAGTTTTTATACAACACTGTATTTATACCGAATCTGTAGTTTATACGACAATCTGTAGTTTATCGCAAGCTGAGTATATACACAATCTGTAGGTTATAACAGCAATCTGTAGTTTATACGACAATCTGTAGTTTATACAGCAATTCTGTAGTATATACAGCAATCTGTAGTTTATACAGCAATCTGTAGTTTATAGCGTATAAAAATAAATAAAATTCTGTAGTTTTACGCAATCTGTAGTTTATACAGCAATTGTAGTTTAACAGCAATCTGTAGTTTATACGACAATCTGTTCAGTTTATACCAGCAATCTGTAAGTATATACAACACTCTGGGGTTTTTTTTTTTAAGTTTTTTTTTTTATACGACAATCTGTAGTTTATAACAGCCTCTGTAGTTTATACCAATCTATAGTTTTTACAGCAATCGTAGTTTTATACAGCACTCTGTAGTTTATACAGCAATTCTGTAGTTTATACGACCATCTGTAGTTTAATACAGCAATCTGTATATATTACAACAATCTGTAGTTTATATACGACAATTCTGTAGTTTTAATACAGCATCTGTAGTTTTATAACGACAATCTTAGTTTTATACAGCAATCTGTAGTTTATACAGCAATCTGTACATTTATACGCAATCTGTAGTTTATACACAATCTGTAATTTATACAGCAATCTGTAGTATATACAGCAATCTGTATTTACAGCAATCTGTAGTTTATACGCAATCTGTATTTATAACAGCAATCTGTAGTATATACAGCAATCTTAGTATATCAGCTCTTGTAGTTTAACACAATCTGTAGTATATCGCAATCTGTATTTATACAGCATCTGTAGTTTATTTACCAATCTGTGTTTCTACAGCAATCTGTAGTATTACAGCAATCTGTAGTTATACAGCTCTGTAGTTTATTACAGCAATCTGTAGTTTATACAGCAATCTGTAGTTTATACAGCAATCTGTAGTATATACAGCAATCTGTAGTATATATGCAATCTGTATTTATACAGCAACTGTAGCAGAGTACAGCAACTGTAGTTTATATACCGCAATCTGTAGTTTATACAAGCAATCTGTAATTTATACAGCATTCTGTAGTATATACATGCAAATCTGTAGTTTATACAGCAATCTGTCGTTTATACAGCAATCTGTAGTTTTACAGCAATCTGTAGTTTATACAACATCTGTAGTTTATAACAGCAATCTGTAGTTTAACAACAATCTGTAGTATATCAACAATCTGTAGTTTTACAGCAATCTGTAGTTTATAACAGCAATCTGTAGTTTATACAGCAATCTGTAGTTTATACGCTCTGTAGTTTATACGCAATCTGTATATAGACAGCAATCTGTATATATACACGCAATCTGTACTATATACGCAATCTGTAGTTTTTATACGCAATCTGTAGTATATACAGCATCTTTAGTTATAAGCAATCTGTATTTATACAGCAATCTGTAGTTTATACAGCAATCTGTAGTTTATCGACAATCCTGTAGTTTATACAGCAATCTGTATAATATCCCGCAAATCTGTATTTGTATACACAATCGTAGTATATACAGCCATCTGTAGTATATACAGCAATCTGTAGTATATACAGCAATCTGTAGTATATACAGCAATCTGTAGTATAGTAGTAGTAGTATAACAGTCAGCGTGTAAATCAGCTAGAAAGATGTGTCGGCATCGAGTAATTGTCTCTGGCCCCTCCCAGTTAGGGGGAGTGATGAGCTCTACAGCAGAGTCTCTGGCCCCTCCCAGTTAGGGGGAGTGATGAGCTCTACAGCAGAGTCTCTGGCCCCTCCCAGTTAGGGGGAGTGATGAGCTCTACAGCAGAGTCTCTGGCCCCTCCCAGTTAGGGGGAGTGATGAGCTCTACAGCAGAGTCTCTGGCCCCTCCCAGTTAGGGGGAGTGGTGAGCTCTACAGCAGAGTCTCTGGCCCCTCCCAGTTAGGGGGAGTGATGAGCTCTACAGCAGAGTCTCTGGCCCCTCCCAGTTAGGGGGAGTGATGAGCTCTACAGCAGAGTCTCTGGCCCCTCCCAGTTAGGGGGAGTGATGAGCTCTACAGCAGAGTCTCTGGCCCCTCCCAGTTAGGGGGAGTGATGAGCTCTACAGCAGAGTCTCTGGCCCCTCCCAGTTAGGGGGAGTGGTGAGCTCTACAGCAGAGTCTCTGGCCCCTCCCAGTTAGGGGGAGTGATGAGCTCTACAGCCGAGTCTCTGGCCCCTCCCAGTTAGGGGGAGTGATGAGCTCTACAGCAGAGTCTCTGGCCCCTCCCAGTTAGGGGGAGTGATGAGCTCTACAGCAGAGTCTCTGGCCCCTCCCAGTTAGGGGGAGTGATGAGCTCTACAGCAGAGTCTCTGGCCCCTCCCAGTTAGGGGGAGTGATGAGCTCTACAGCAGAGTCTCTGGCCCCTCCCAGTTAGGGGGAGTGATGAGCTCTACAGCAGAGTCTCTGGCCCCTCCCAGTTAGGGGGAGTGATGAGCTCTACAGCAGAGTCTCTGGCCCCTCCCAGTTAGGGGGAGTGGTGAGCTCTACAGCAGAGTCTCTGGCCCCTCCCAGTTAGGGGGAGTGATGAGCTCTACAGCAGAGTCTCTGGCCCCTCCCAGTTAGGGGGAGTGATGAGCTCTACAGCAGAGTCTCTGGCCCCTCCCAGTTAGGGGGAGTGATGAGCTCTACAGCAGAGTCTCTGGCCCCTCCCAGTTAGGGGGAGTGATGAGCTCTACAGCAGAGTCTCTGGCCCCTCCCAGTTAGGGGGAGTGATGAGCTCTACAGCAGAGTCTCTGGCCCCTCCCAGTTAGGGGGAGTGATGAGCTCTACAGCAGAGTCTCTGGCCCCTCCCAGTTAGGGGGAGTGATGAGCTCTACAGCAGAGTCTCTGGCCCCTCCCAGTTAGGGGGAGTGATGAGCTCTACAGCAGAGTCTCTGGCCCCTCCCAGTTAGGGGGAGTGATGAGCTCTACAGCAGAGTCTCTGGCCCCTCCCAGTTAGGGGGAGTGATGAGCTCTACAGCAGAGTCTCTGGCCCCTCCCAGTTAGGGGGAGTGATGAGCTCTACAGCAGAGTCTCTGGCCCCTCCCAGTTAGGGGGAGTGATGAGCTCTACAGCAGAGTCTCTGGCCCCTCCCAGTTAGGGGGAGTGATGAGCTCTACAGCAGAGTCTCTGGCCCCTCCCAGTTAGGGGGAGTGATGAGCTCTACAGCAGAGTCTCTGGCCCCTCCCAGTTAGGGGGAGTGATGAGCTCTACAGCAGAGTCTCTGGCCCCTCCCAGTTAGGGGGAGTGATGAGCTCTACAGCAGAGTCTCTGGCCCCTCCCAGTTAGGGGGAGTGATGAGCTCTACAGCAGAGTCTCTGGCCCCTCCCAGTTAGGGGGAGTGATGAGCTCTACAGCAGAGTCTCTGGCCCCTCCCAGTTAGGGGGAGTGATGAGCTCTACAGCAGAGTCTCTGGCCCCTCCCAGTTAGGGGGAGTGATGAGCTCTACAGCAGAGTCTCTGGCCCCTCCCAGTTAGGGGGAGTGATGAGCTCTACAGCAGAGTCTCTGGCCCCTCCCAGTTAGGGGGAGTGATGAGCTCTACAGCAGAGTCTCTGGCCCCTCCCAGTTAGGGGGAGTGATGAGCTCTACAGCAGAGTCTCTGGCCCCTCCCAGTTAGGGGGAGTGATGAGCTCTACAGCAGAGTCTCTGGCCCCTCCCAGTTAGGGGGAGTGATGAGCTCTACAGCAGAGTCTCTGGCCCCTCCCAGTTAGGGGGAGTGATGAGCTCTACAGCAGAGTCTCTGGCCCCTCCCAGTTAGGGGGAGTGATGAGCTCTACAGCAGAGTCTCTGGCCCCTCCCAGTTAGGGGGAGTGATGAGCTCTACAGCAGAGTCTCTGGCCCCTCCCAGTTAGGGGGAGTGATGAGCTCTACAGCAGAGTCTCTGGCCCCTCCCAGTTAGGGGGAGTGATGAGCTCTACAGCAGAGTCTCTGGCCCCTCCCAGTTAGGGGGAGTGATGAGCTCTACAGCAGAGTCTCTGGCCCCTCCCAGTTAGGGGGAGTGATGAGCTCTACAGCAGAGTCTCTGGCCCCTCCCAGTTAGGGGGAGTGATGAGCTCTACAGCAGAGTCTCTGGCCCCTCCCAGTTAGGGGGAGTGATGAGCTCTACAGCAGAGTCTCTGGCCCCTCCCAGTTAGGGGGAGTGATGAGCTCTACACAGAGTCTCTGGCCCCTCCCAGTTAGGGGGAGTGATGAGCTCTACAGCAGAGTCTCTGGCCCCTCCCAGTTAGGGGGAGTGATGAGCTCTACAGCAGAGTCTCTGGCCCCTCCCAGTTAGGGGGAGTGATGAGCTCTACAGCAGAGTCTCTGGCCCCTCCCAGTTAGGGGGAGTGATGAGCTCTACAGCAGAGTCTCTGGCCCCTCCCAGTTAGGGGGAGTGATGAGCTCTACAGCAGAGTCTCTGGCCCCTCCCAGTTAGGGGGAGTGATGAGCTCTACAGCAGAGTCTCTGGCCCCTCCCAGTTAGGGGGAGTGATGAGCTCTACAGCAGAGTCTCTGGCCCCTCCCAGTTAGGGGGAGTGATGAGCTCTACAGCAGAGTCTCTGGCCCCTCCCAGTTAGGGGGAGTGATGAGCTCTACAGCAGAGTCTCTGGCCCCTCCCAGTTAGGGGGAGTGATGAGCTCTACAGCAGAGTCTCTGGCCCCTCCCAGTTAGGGGGAGTGATGAGCTCTACAGCAGAGTCTCTGGCCCCTCCCAGTTAGGGGGAGTGATGAGCTCTACAGCAGAGTCTCTGGCCCCTCCCAGTTAGGGGGAGTGATGAGCTCTACAGCAGAGTCTCTGGCCCCTCCCAGTTAGGGGGAGTGATGAGCTCTACAGCAGAGTCTCTGGCCCCTCCCAGTTAGGGGGAGTGATGAGCTCTACAGCAGAGTCTCTGGCCCCTCCCAGTTAGGGGGAGTGATGAGCTCTACAGCAGAGTCTCTGGCCCCTCCCAGTTAGGGGGAGTGATGAGCTCTACAGCAGAGTCTCTGGCCCCTCCCAGTTAGGGGGAGTGATGAGCTCTACAGCAGAGTCTCTGGCCCCTCCCAGTTAGGGGGAGTGATGAGCTCTACAGCAGAGTCTCTGGCCCCTCCCAGTTAGGGGGAGTGGTGAGCTCTACAGCAGAGTCTCTGGCCCCTCCCAGTTAGGGGGAGTGGTGAGCTCTACAGCAGAGTCTCTGGCCCCTCCCAGTTAGGGGGAGTGGATGAGCTCTACAGCAGAGTCTCTGGCCCCTCCCAGTTAGGGGGAGTGATGAGCTCTACAGCAGAGTCTCTGGCCCCTCCCAGTTAGGGGGAGTGATGAGCTCTACAGCAGAGTCTCTGGCTCCTCCCAGTTAGGGGGAGTGATGAGCTCTACAGCAGAGTCTCTGGCCCCTCCCAGTTAGGGGGAGTGATGAGCTCTACAGCAGAGTCTCTGGCCCCTCCCAGTTAGGGGGAGTCTCTGACCCCTCCCAGTTAGGGGGAGTGAAGAGCTCTACAGCAGAGTCTCTGGCCCCTCCCAGTTAGGGGGAGTGATGAGCTCTACAGCAGAGTCTCTGGCCCCTCCCAGTTAGGGGGAGTGATGAGCTCTACAGCAGAGTCTCTGGCCCCTCCCAGTTAGGGGGAGTGATGAGCTCTACAGCAGAGTCTCTGGCCCCTCCCAGTTAGGGGGAGTGATGAGCTCTACAGCAGAGTCTCTGGCCCCTCCCAGTTAGGGGGAGTGATGAGCTCTACAGCAGAGTCTCTGGCCCCTCCCAGTTAGGGGGAGTGATGAGCTCTACAGCAGAGTCTCTGGCCCCTCCCAGTTAGGGGGAGTGATGAGCTCTACAGCAGAGTCTCTGGCCCCTCCCAGTTAGGGGGAGTGATGAGCTCTACAGCAGAGTCTCTGGCCCCTCCCAGTTAGGGGGAGTGATGAGCTCTACAGCAGAGTCTCTGGCCCCTCCCAGTTAGGGGGAGTGATGAGCTCTACAGCAGAGTCTCTGGCCCCTCCCAGTTAGGGGGAGTGATGAGCTCTACAGCAGAGTCTCTGGCCCCTCCCAGTTAGGGGGAGTGATGAGCTCTACAGCAGAGTCTCTGGCCCCTCCCAGTTAGGGGGAGTGGTGAGCTCTACAGCAGAGTCTCTGCCCCTCCCAGTTAGGGGGAGTGGTGAGCTCTACAGCAGAGTCTCTGGCCCCTCCCAGTTAGGGGGAGTGATGAGCTCTACAGCAGAGTCTCTGGCCCCTCCCAGTTAGGGGGAGTGATGAGCTCTACAGCAGAGTCTCTGGCTCCTCCCAGTTAGGGGGAGTGATGAGCTCTACAGCAGAGTCTCTGGCCCCTCCCAGTTAGGGGGAGTGATGAGCTCTACAGCAGAGTCTCTGGCCCCTCCCAGTTAGGGGGAGTGATGAGCTCTACAGCAGAGTCTCTGGCCCCTCCCAGTTAGGGGGAGTGATGAGCTCTACAGCAGAGTCTCTGGCCCCTCCCAGTTAGGGGGAGTGATGAGCTCTACAGCAGAGTCTCTGGCCCCTCCCAGTTAGGGGGAGTGATGAGCTCTACAGCAGAGTCTCTGGCCCCTCCCAGTTAGGGGGAGTGGTGAGCTCTACAGCAGAGTCTCTGGCTCCTCCCAGTTAGGGGGAGTGATGAGCTCTACAGCAGAGTCTCTGGCCCCTCCCAGTTAGGGGGAGTGGTGAGCTCTACAGCAGAGTCTCTGGCCCCTCCCAGTTAGGGGGAGTGGTGAGCTCTACAGCAGAGTCTCTGGCTCCTCCCAGTTAGGGGGAGTGATGAGCTCTACAGCAGAGTCGCTGGCCCCTCCCAGTTAGGGGGAGTGATGAGCTCTACAGCAGAGTCTCTGGCCCCTCCCAGTTAGGGGGAGTGATGAGCTCTACAGCAGAGTCTCTGGCCCCTCCCAGTTAGGGGGAGTGATGAGCTCTACAGCAGAGTCTCTGGCCCCTCCCAGTTAGAGGGAGTGATGAGCTCTACAGCAGAGTCTCTGGCCCCTCCCAGTTAGGGGGAGTGACGAGCTCTACAGCAGAGGCTCTGGCCCCTCCCAGTTAGGGGGAGTGAAGAGCTCTACAGCAGAGTCTCTGGCCCCTCCCAGTTAGGGGGAGTGAAGAGCTCTACAGCAGAGTCTCTGGCCCCTCCCAGTTAGGGGGAGTGGTGAGCTCTACAGCAGAGTCTCTGGCCCCTCCCAGTTAGGGGGAGTGATGAGCTCTACAGCAGAGTCTCTGGCCCCTCCCAGTTAGGGGGAGTGATGAGCTCTACAGCAGAGTCTCTGGCCCCTCCCAGTTAGGGGGAGTGATGAGCTCTACAGCAGAGTATCTGGCCCCTCCCAGTTAGGGGGAGTGATGAGCTCTACAGCAGAGTCTCTGGCCCCTCCCAGTTAGGGGGAGTGATGAGCTCTACAGCAGAGTCTCTGGCCCCTCCCAGTTAGGGGGAGTGATGAGCTCTACAGCAGAGTCTCTGGCTCCTCCCAGTTAGGTGGGAGTGATGAGCTCTACAGCAGAGTCTCTGGCCCCTCCCAGTTAGGGGGAGTGATGAGCTCTACAGCAGAGTCTCTGGCCCCTCCCAGTTAGGGGGAGTGATGAGCTCTACAGCAGAGTCTCTGGCCCCTCCCAGTTAGGGGGAGTGATGAGCTCTACAGCAGAGTCTCTGGCCCCTCCCAGTTAGGGGGAGTGATGAGCTCTACAGCAGAGTCTCTGGCCCCTCCCAGTTAGGGGGAGTGATGAGCTCTACAGCAGAGTCTCTGGCCCCTCCCAGTTAGGGGGAGTGATGAGCTCTACAGCAGAGTCTCTGGCCCCTCCCAGTTAGGGGGAGTGATGAGCTCTACAGCAGAGTCTCTGGCCCCTCCCAGTTAGGGGGAGTGATGAGCTCTACAGCAGAGTCTCTGGCCCCTCCCAGTTAGGGGGAGTGATGAGCTCTACAGCAGAGTCTCTGGCCCCCTCCCAGTTAGGGGGAGTGATGAGCTCTACAGCAGAGTCTCTGGCCCCTCCCAGTTAGGGGGAGTGACGAGCTCTACAGCAGAGGCTCTGGCCCCTCCCAGTTAGGGGGAGTGATGAGCTCTACAGCAGAGTCTCTGGCCCCTCCCAGTTAGGGGGAGTGATGAGCTCTACAGCAGAGTCTCTGGCCCCTCCCAGTTAGGGGGAGTGATGAGCTCTACAGCAGAGTCTCTGGCCCCTCCCAGTTAGGGGGAGTGATGAGCTCTACAGCAGAGTCTCTGGCCCCTCCCAGTTAGGGGGAGTGATGAGCTCTACAGCAGAGTCTCTGGCCCCTCCCAGTTAGTGGGAGTGATGAGCTCTACAGCAGAGTCTCTGGCCCCTCCCAGTTAGGGGGAGTGATGAGCTCTACAGCAGAGTCTCTGGCCCCTCCCAGTTAGGGGGAGTGATGAGCTCTACAGCAGAGTCTCTGGCCCCTCCCAGTTAGGGGGAGTGATGAGCTCTACAGCAGAGTCTCTGGCCCCTCCCAGTTAGGGGGAGTGATGAGCTCTACAGCAGAGTCTCTGGCCCCTCCCAGTTAGGGGGAGTGATGAGCTCTACAGCAGAGTCTCTGGCCCCTCCCAGTTAGGGGGAGTGATGAGCTCTACAGCAGAGTCTCTGGCCCCTCCCAGTTAGGGGGAGTGATGAGCTCTACAGCAGAGTCTCTGGCCCCTCCCAGTTAGGGGGAGTGATGAGCTCTACAGCAGAGTCTCTGGCCCCTCCCAGTTAGGGGGAGTGATGAGCTCTACAGCAGAGTCTCTGGCCCCTCCCAGTTAGGGGGAGTGATGAGCTCTACAGCAGAGTCTCTGGCCCCTCCCAGTTAGGGGGAGTGGTGAGCTCTACAGCAGAGTCTCTGGCCCCTCCCAGTTAGGGGGAGTGGTGAGCTCTACAGCAGAGTCTCTGGCCCCTCCCAGTTAGGGGGAGTGGTGAGCTCTACAGCAGAGTCTCTGGCCCCTCCCAGTTAGGGGGAGTGATGAGCTCTACAGCAGAGTCTCTGGCCCCTCCCAGTTAGGGGGAGTGATGAGCTCTACAGCAGAGTCTCTGGCTCCTCCCAGTTAGGGGGAGTGATGAGCTCTACAGCAGAGTCTCTGGCCCCTCCCAGTTAGGGGGAGTGAAGAGCTCTACAGCAGAGTCTCTGGCCCCTCCCAGTTAGGGGGAGTGATGAGCTCTACAGCAGAGTCTCTGGCCCCTCCCAGTTAGGGGGAGTCTCTGACCCCTCCCAGTTAGGGGGAGTGAAGAGCTCTACAGCAGAGTCTCTGGCCCCTCCCAGTTAGGGGGAGTGATGAGCTCTACAGCAGAGTCTCTGGCCCCTCCCAGTTAGGGGGAGTGATGAGCTCTACAGCAGAGTCTCTGGCCCCTCCCAGTTAGGGGGAGTGATGAGCTCTACAGCAGAGTCTCTGGCCCCTCCCAGTTAGGGGGAGTGATGAGCTCTACAGCAGAGTCTCTGGCCCCTCCCAGTTAGGGGGAGTGGTGAGCTCTACAGCAGAGTCTCTGGCCCCTCCCAGTTAGGGGGAGTGATGAGCTCTACAGCAGAGTCTCTGGCCCCTCCCAGTTAGGGGGAGTGGTGAGCTCTACAGCAGAGTCTCTGGCCCCTCCCAGATAGGGGGAGTGGTGAGCTCTACAGCAGAGTCTCTGGCCCCTCCCAGTTAGGGGGAGTGGTGAGCTCTACAGCAGAGTCTCTGGCCCCTCCCAGTTAGGGGGAGTGGATGAGCTCTACAGCAGAGTCTCTGGCCCCTCCCAGTTAGGGGGAGTGATGAGCTCTACAGCAGAGTCTCTGGCCCCTCCCAGTTAGGGGGAGTGATGAGCTCTACAGCAGAGTCTCTGGCCCCTCCCAGTTAGGGGGAGTGATGAGCTCTACAGCAGAGTCTCTGGCCCCTCCCAGTTAGGGGGAGTGATGAGCTCTACAGCAGAGTCTCTGGCCCCTCCCAGTTAGGGGGAGTGATGAGCTCTACAGCAGAGTCTCTGGCCCCTCCCAGTTAGGGGGAGTGATGAGCTCTACAGCAGAGTCTCTGGCCCCTCCCAGTTAGGGGGAGTGATGAGCTCTACAGCAGAGTCTCTGGCCCCTCCCAGTTAGGGGGAGTGATGAGCTCTACAGCAGAGTCTCTGGCCCCTCCCAGTTAGGGGGAGTGATGAGCTCTACAGCAGAGTCTCTGGCCCCTCCCAGTTAGGGGGAGTGATGAGCTCTACAGCAGAGTCTCTGGCCCCTCCCAGTTAGGGGGAGTGATGAGCTCTACAGCAGAGTCTCTGGCCCCTCCCAGTTAGGGGGAGTGATGAGCTCTACAGCAGAGTCTCTGGCCCCTCCCAGTTAGGGGGAGTGGTGAGCTCTACAGCAGAGTCTCTGGCCCCTCCCAGTTAGGGGGAGTGGTGAGCTCTACAGCAGAGTCTCTGCCCCCTCCCAGTTAGGGGGAGTGGTGAGCTCTACAGCAGAGTCTCTGGCCCCTCCCAGTTAGGGGGAGTGATGAGCTCTACAGCAGAGTCTCTGGCCCCTCCCAGTTAGGGGGAGTGATGAGCTCTACAGCAGAGTCTCTGGCTCCTCCCAGTTAGGGGGAGTGATGAGCTCTACAGCAGAGTCTCTGGCCCCTCCCAGTTAGGGGGAGTGATGAGCTCTACAGCAGAGTCTCTGGCCCCTCCCAGTTAGGGGGAGTGATGAGCTCTACAGCAGAGTCTCTGGCCCCTCCCAGTTAGGGGGAGTGATGAGCTCTACAGCAGAGTCTCTGGCCCCTCCCAGTTAGGGGGAGTGATGAGCTCTACAGCAGAGTCTCTGGCCCCTCCCAGTTAGGGGGAGTGATGAGCTCTACAGCAGAGTCTCTGGCCCCTCCCAGTTAGGGGGAGTGATGAGCTCTACAGCAGAGTCTCTGGCCCCTCCCAGTTAGGGGGAGTGGTGAGCTCTACAGCAGAGTCTCTGGCTCCTCCCAGTTAGGGGGAGTGATGAGCTCTACAGCAGAGTCTCTGGCCCCTCCCAGTTAGGGGGAGTGGTGAGCTCTACAGCAGAGTCTCTGGCCCCTCCCAGTTAGGGGGAGTGGTGAGCTCTACAGCAGAGTCTCTGGCTCCTCCCAGTTAGGGGGAGTGATGAGCTCTACAGCAGAGTCGCTGGCCCCTCCCAGTTAGGGGGAGTGATGAGCTCTACAGCAGAGTCTCTGGCCCCTCCCAGTTAGGGGGAGTGATGAGCTCTACAGCAGAGTCTCTGGCCCCTCCCAGTTAGGGGGAGTGATGAGCTCTACAGCAGAGTCTCTGGCCCCTCCCAGTTAGAGGGAGTGATGAGCTCTACAGCAGAGTCTCTGGCCCCTCCCAGTTAGGGGGAGTGGTGAGCTCTACAGCAGAGTCTCTGGCCCCTCCCAGTTAGGGGGAGTGATGAGCTCTACAGCAGAGTCTCTGGCCCCTCCCAGTTAGGGGGAGTGATGAGCTCTACAGCAGAGTCTCTGGCTCCTCCCAGTTAGGGGGAGTGATGAGCTCTACAGCAGAGTCTCTGGCCCCTCCCAGTTAGGGGGAGTGATGAGCTCTACAGCAGAGTCTCTGGCCCCTCCCAGTTAGGGGGAGTGATGAGCTCTACAGCAGAGTCTCTGGCCCCTCCCAGTTAGGGGGAGTGATGAGCTCTACAGCAGAGTCTCTGGCCCCTCCCAGTTAGGGGGAGTGATGAGCTCTACAGCAGAGTCTCTGGCCCCTCCCAGTTAGGGGGAGTGATGAGCTCTACAGCAGAGTCTCTGGCCCCTCCCAGTTAGGGGGAGTGATGAGCTCTACAGCAGAGTCTCTGGCCCCTCCCAGTTAGGGGGAGTGGTGAGCTCTACAGCAGAGTCTCTGGCTCCTCCCAGTTAGGGGGAGTGATGAGCTCTACAGCAGAGTCTCTGGCCCCTCCCAGTTAGGGGGAGTGGTGAGCTCTACAGCAGAGTCTCTGGCCCCTCCCAGTTAGGGGGAGTGGTGAGCTCTACAGCAGAGTCTCTGGCTCCTCCCAGTTAGGGGGAGTGATGAGCTCTACAGCAGAGTCGCTGGCCCCTCCCAGTTAGGGGGAGTGATGAGCTCTACAGCAGAGTCTCTGGCCCCTCCCAGTTAGGGGGAGTGATGAGCTCTACAGCAGAGTCTCTGGCCCCTCCCAGTTAGGGGGAGTGATGAGCTCTACAGCAGAGTCTCTGGCC
This sequence comes from Salvelinus namaycush, assembly GCF_016432855.1. Lineage (NCBI taxonomy): Eukaryota > Metazoa > Chordata > Actinopteri > Salmoniformes > Salmonidae > Salvelinus > Salvelinus namaycush. The sequence continues at coordinate 21,721 of NW_024058533.1, forward strand.
CCTCCCAGTTAGAGGGAGTGATGAGCTCTACAGCAGAGTCTCTGGCCCCTCCCAGTTAGGGGGAGTGACGAGCTCTACAGCAGAGGCTCTGGCCCCTCCCAGTTAGGGGGAGTGAAGAGCTCTACAGCAGAGTCTCTGGCCCCTCCCAGTTAGGGGGAGTGAAGAGCTCTACAGCAGAGTCTCTGGCCCCTCCCAGTTAGGGGGAGTGGTGAGCTCTACAGCAGAGTCTCTGGCCCCTCCCAGTTAGGGGGAGTGATGAGCTCTACAGCAGAGTCTCTGGCCCCTCCCAGTTAGGGGGAGTGATGAGCTCTACAGCAGAGTCTCTGGCCCCTCCCAGTTAGGGGGAGTGATGAGCTCTACAGCAGAGTATCTGGCCCCTCCCAGTTAGGGGGAGTGATGAGCTCTACAGCAGAGTCTCTGGCCCCTCCCAGTTAGGGGGAGTGATGAGCTCTACAGCAGAGTCTCTGGCCCCTCCCAGTTAGGGGGAGTGATGAGCTCTACAGCAGAGTCTCTGGCTCCTCCCAGTTAGGGGGAGTGATGAGCTCTACAGCAGAGTCTCTGGCCCCTCCCAGTTAGGGGGAGTGATGAGCTCTACAGCAGAGTCTCTGGCCCCTCCCAGTTAGGGGGAGTGATGAGCTCTACAGCAGAGTCTCTGGCCCCTCCCAGTTAGGGGGAGTGATGAGCTCTACAGCAGAGTCTCTGGCTCCTCCCAGTTAGGGGGAGTGATGAGCTCTACAGCAGAGTCTCTGGCCCCTCCCAGTTAGGGGGAGTGATGAGCTCTACAGCAGAGTCTCTGGCCCCTCCCAGTTAGGGGGAGTGGTGAGCTCTACAGCAGAGTCTCTGGCCCCTCCCAGTTAGGGGGAGTGATGAGCTCTACAGCAGAGTCTCTGGCCCCTCCCAGTTAGGGGGAGTGATGAGCTCTACAGCAGAGTCTCTGGCCCCTCCCAGTTAGGGGGAGTGGTGAGCTCTACAGCAGAGTCTCTGGCCCCTCCCAGTTAGGGGGAGTGATGAGCTCTACAGCAGAGTCTCTGGCTCCTCCCAGTTAGGGGGAGTGATGAGCTCTACAGCAGAGTCTCTGGCTCCTCCCAGTTAGGGGGAGTGATGAGCTCTACAGCAGAGTCTCTGGCCCCTCCCAGTTAGGGGGAGTGATGAGCTCTACAGCAGAGTCTCTGGCTCCTCCCAGTTAGGGGGAGTGATGAGCTCTACAGCAGAGTCTCTGGCCCCTCCCAGTTAGGGGGAGTGATGAGCTCTACAGCAGAGTCTCTGGCCCCTCCCAGTTAGGGGGAGTGATGAGCTCTACAGCAGAGTCTCTGGCCCCTCCCAGTTAGGGGGAGTGATGAGCTCTACAGCAGAGTCTCTGGCCCCTCCCAGTTAGGGGGAGTGATGAGCTCTACAGCAGAGTCTCTGGCCCCTCCCAGTTAGGGGGAGTGACGAGCTCTACAGCAGAGTCTCTGGCCCCTCCCAGTTAGGGGGAGTGATGAGCTCTACAGTAGAGTCTCAGCACTCAATCGCTGGTTGAAAACTGTTTTCTGCCCCTCCCAAAAGATAGAATTTGTAGATAATTGGCCCTCTTTCTGGGACTCACCCACAAACAGGACCAAGCCTGACCTGCTGAGGAGTGACGGACTCCATCCTAGCTGGAGGGGTGCTCTCATCTTATCTACCAACATAGATAGGGCTCTAACTCCTCTAGCCCCACAATGAAATAGGGTGCAGGCCAGGCAGCAGGCTGTTAGCCAACCTGCCAGCTTAGTGGAGTCTGCCAATAGCACAGTCAGTGTAGTCAGCTCAGCCATACCCATTGAGACTGTGTCTGTGCCTCGACCTAGGTTGGGCAAAACTAAACATGGCGGTGTTCGCCTTAGCAATCTTATTAGGATAAAGACCTCCTCCATTCCTGCCATTATTGAAAGAGATCATGATACCTCACATCTCAAAATAGGGTTACTTAATGTTAGATCCCTCACTTCAAAGGCAGTCATAGTCAATGAACTAATCACTGATCATAATCTTGATGTGATTGGCCTGACTGAAACATGGCTTAAGCCTGATGAATTTACTGTGTTAAATGAGGCCTCACCTCCTGGTTACACTAGTGACCATATCCCCCGTGCATCCCGCAAAGGCGGAGGTGTTGCTAACATTTACGATAGCAAATTTCAATTTACAAAAAAAAAAATGGCGTTTTCGTCTTTTGAGCTTCTAGTCATGAAATCTATGCAGCCTACTCAATCACTTTTTATAGCTACTGTTTACAGGCCTCCTGGGCCATATACAGCGTTCCTCTCTGAGTTTCCTGAATTCCTATCAGACCTTGTAGTCATAGCAGATCATATTCTAATTTTTGGTGATTTTAATATTCACATGGAGAAGTCCACAGACCCACTCCAAAAGTCTTTCGGAGCCATCATCGACTCAGTGGGTTTTGTCCAACATGTCTCTGGACCTACTCACTGCCACAGTCATACTCTGGACCTAGTTTTGTCCCATGGAATAAATGTTGTAGATCTTAATGTTTTTCCACATAATCCTGGACTATCGGACCACCATTTTATTACGTTTGCAATCGCAACAAATAATCTGCTCAGACCCCAACCAAGGAGCATCAAAAGTCGTGCTATAAATTCTCAGACAACACAAAAATTCCTTGATGCCCTTCCAGACTCCTTCTGCCTACCCAAGGACGTCAGAGGACAAAAATCAGTTAACCACTTAACTGAGGAACTCAATTTAACCTTGCGCAATACCCTAGATGCAGTTGCACCCCTAAAAACGAAAAACATTTGTCATAAGAAACTAGCTCCCTGGTATACAGAAAATACCCGAGCTTTGAAGCAAGCTTCCAGGAAATTGGAACGGAAATGGCGCCACACCAAACTGGAAGTCTTCCGACTAGCTTGGAAAGACAGTACCGTGCAGTACCGAAGAGCCCTCACTGCTGCTCGATCATCCTACTTTTCCAACTTAATCGAGGAAAATAAGAACAATCCAAAATTTCTTTTTGATACTGTTGCAAAGCTAACTAAAAAGCAGCATTCCCCAAGAGAGGATGGCTTTCACTTCAGCAGTAATAAATTCATGAACTTCTTTGAGGAAAAGATCATGACCATTAGAAAGCAAATTACGGACTCCTCTTTGAATCTGCGTATTCCTCCAGGGCTTAGCTGTCCTGGATCTGCACAGCTCTGCGAGGGCCTGGGATCGGGAGAGACACTTAAGTGTTTTAGTACTATATCTCTTGACACAATGATGAAAATAATCATGGCCTCTAAACCTTCAAGCTGCATACTGGATCCTATTCCTACTAAACTGCTGAAGGAGCTGCTTCCTGTGCTTGGCCCTCCTATGTTGAACATAATAAACAGCTCTCTATCCACCGGATGTGTACCAAACTCACTAAAAGTGGCAGTGATAAAGCCTCTCTTGAAAAAGCCAAACCTTGACCCGGAAAATATAAAAATCTATCGGCCTATATCGAATCTTCCATTCCTCTCAAAAATTTTAGAAAAAGCTGTTGCGCAGCAACTCACTGCCTTTCTGAAGACAAAAAATGTATACGAAATGCTTCAGTCTGGTTTTAGACCCCCTCATAGCACTGAGACTGCACTTGTGAAGGTGGTAAATGACCTTTTAATGGCGTCAGACCGAGGCTCTGCATCTGTCCTCGTGCTACTAGACCTTAGTGCTGCCTTTGACACCATCGATCACCACATTCTTTTGGAGAGACTGGAAACCCAAATTGGTCTACACGGACAAGTTCTGGCCTGGTTTAGATCTTACCTGTCGGAAAGATATCAGTTTGTCTCTGTGAATGGTCTGTCCTCTGACAAATCAACTGTACATTTCGGTGTTCCTCAAGGTTCCGTTTTAGGACCACTATTGTTTTCACTATATATTTTACCTCTTGGGGATGTTATTCGAAAACATAATGTTAACTTTCACTGCTATGCGGATGACACACAGCTGTACATTTCAATGAAACATGGTGAAGCCCCAAAATTGCCCTCGCTAGAAGCCTGTGTTTCAGACATAAGGAAGTGGATGGCTGAAAACTTTCTACTTTTAAACTCGGACAAAACAGAGATGCTTGTTCTAGGTCCCAAGAAACAAAGAGATCTTCTGTTAAATCTGACAATTCATCTTGATGGTTGTAAAGTCGTCTCAAATAAAACTGTGAAGGACCTCGGCGTTACTCTTGACCCTGATCTCTCTTTTGACGAACATATCAAGACTGTTTCAAGGACAGCTTTTTTCCATCTACGTAACATTGCAAAAATCAGAAATTTTCTGTCCAAAAATGATGCAGAAAAATTAATCCATGCATTTGTTACTTCTAGGTTAGACTACTGCAATGCTCTACTTTCCGGCTACCCGGATAAAGCACTAAATAAACTTCAGTTAGTGCTAAATACGGCTGCTAGAATCCTGACTAGAACCAAGAAATTTGATCATATTACTCCAGTGCTAGCTTCCCTACACTGGCTTCCTGTTAAGGCAAGGGCTGATTTCAAGGTTTTACTGTTAACCTATAAAGCGTTACATGGGCTTGCTCCTACCTATCTTTCCGAGTTGGTCCTGCCGTACATACCAATACGTACGCTACGGTCACAAGACGCAGGCCTCCTAATTGTCCCTAGAATTTCTAAGCAAACAGCGGGAGGCAGGGCTTTCTCCTATAGATCTCCATTTTTATGGAACAGTCTGCCTACCCATGTGAGAGACGCAGACTCGGTCTCAACCTTTAAGTCTTTACTGAAGACTTATCTCTTCAGTAGGTCATATGATTGAGTGTAGTCTGGCCCAGGAGTGTGAAGGTGAACGGAAAGGCTCTGGAGCAACGAACCGCCCTTGCTGTCTCTGCCAGGCCGGTTCCCCTCTCTCCACTGGGATTCTCTGCCTCTAACCCTGTTACAGGGGCTGAGTCACTGGCTTGCTGGTGCTCTTTCATGCCGTCCCTAGGAGGGGTGCGTCACTTGAGTGGGTTGAGTTACTGACGTGATCTTCCTGTCTGGGTTGGCGCCCCCCCTTGGTTTGTGCTGTGGTGGAGACCTTTGTGGGCTATACTCGGCCTTGTCTCAGGATTGTAAGTTGGTGGTTGAGGATATCCCTCTAGTGGTGCGGGGGCTGTGCTTTGGCAAAGTGGGTGGGGTTATATCCTTCCTGTTTGGCCCTGTCCGGGGGTTTCTTCGGATGGGGCCACAGTGTCTCCTGACCGCTCCTGTCTCAGCCTCCAGTATTTATGCTGCAGTAGTTTATGTGTCGGGGGGCTAGGGTCAGTTGGTTATACCTGGAGTACTTCTCCTGTCTTATCCAGTGTCCTGTGTGAATTTAAGTATGCTCTCTCTAATTCTCTCGTTCTCTCTTTCTCTCTGAGAACCTGAGCCCTAGGACCATACGTCAGGACTACCGGGCATGCTGACACTTTGCTGTCCCCAGTCCACCTGGCCTTGCTGCTATTCCAGTTTCAACTGTTCTGCCTGCGGTTACGAAACCCCTACCTGTCCCAGACCTGCTGTTTTCAACTCTTAATGATCGGCTATGAAAAGCCAACTGAGATTTATTCCTGATTATTATTTGACCATGCTTGTCATTTATGAACATTTTGAAAATCTTGGCTCTCTCTAATTTTCTCCTTCTCTCTTTCTTTCTCTCGGAGGACCTGAGCCCTAGGACCATACGTCGGGACTACCAGCCGTGGTGACTCCTTGCTGTCCCCAGTCCGCCTGGCCTTGCTGCTATTCCAGTTTCAACTGTTCTGCCTGCGGTTATGGAACCCCTACCTGTCCCAGACCTGCTGTTTTCAACTCTTAATGATCGGCTATGAAAAGCCAACTGAGATTTATTCCTGATTATTATTTGACCATGCTTGTCATTTATGAACATTTTGAAAATCTTGGCTCTCTCTAATTTTCTCCTTCTCTCTTTCTTTCTCTCGGAGGACCTGGGCCCTAGGACCATGCGTCGGGACTGCCGCCCGTGGTGACTCCTTGCTGTCCCCAGTCCGCCTGGCCTTGCTGCTATTCCAGTTTCAGCTGTTCTGCCTGCGGTTATGGAACCGCCACCTGTCCCAGACCTGTTGTTTTTCAACTCTTAATGATCAGCTATGAAAAGCCAACTGAAAATTATTCATGATTATTATTTGACCATGCTTGTCACTTATGAACATTTTTGAACATCTTGGCATAGTTCTGTTATAATCTCCACCCGGCACAGCCAGAAGAGGACTGGCCACCCCTCATAGCCTGGTTCCTCTCTAGGTTTCTTCCTAGGTTTTGGCCTTTCTAGGGAGTTTTTCCTAGCCACCGTGCTTCTACACCTGCATTACTAGCTGTTTGGGGTTTTAGGCTGGGTTTCTGTACAGCACTTCGAGATATTAGCTGATGTACGAAGGGCTATATAAAATAAAATTGATTGATTGAGGGGGACCAACTCCATATTAAAGCCTTCCCAGAAGAGTGGAGGCTGTTATAGCAGCAAAGGGGGACCATCTCCATATTAAAGCCTTCCCAGAAGAGTGGAGGCTGTTATAGCAGCAAAGGGGGACCAACTCCATATTAATGCCTTCCCAGAAGAGTGGAGGCTGTTATAGCAGCAAAGGGGGACCAACTCCATATTAATGCCTTCCCAGAAGAGTGGAGGCTGTTATAGCAGCAAAGGGGGACCAACTCCATATTAAAGCCTTCCCAGAAGAGTGGAGGCTGTTATAGCAGCAAAGGGGGACCAACTGCATATTAATGCCCATGATTTTGGAATGAGATGTTCGACGAGCACGTGTCCACATACTTTTGGCCATATAGAGTAGCTATCAGCAAAGTCCATGAAAATAAAGTCAAGTGCGAGGGTTAGTTAAATGAATGGGTTAGTTAAATAAATGGGTTAGTTAAATAAATGGGATAGTTAAATAAATGGGTTAGTTAAATGAATGGGTTAGTTAAATAAATGGGTTAGTTAAATAAATGGGATAGTTAAATAAATGGGTTAGTTAAATGAATGGGTTTGTTAAATAAATGGGTTAGTTAAATGAATGGGTTAGTTAAATGAATGGGTTAGTAAAATAAATGGGATAGTTAAATAAATGGGTTAGTTAAATGAATGGGTTAGTTAAATAAATGGGTTAGTAAAATAAATGGGTTAGTTAAATGAATGGGTTAGTTAAATGAATGGGCTAGTTAAATGAATGGGTTAGTTAAATAAATGGGTTAGTTAAATAAATGGGTTAGTTAAATAAATGGGTTAGTTACATGAATGGGTTAGTTCAATGAATGGGTTAGTTAAATAAATGGGTTAGTTAAATAAATGGGTTAGTTAAATAAATGGGTTAGTTAAATAAATGGGTTAGTTAAATAAATGGGTTAGTTAAATGAAAGGTATTTGGTGGTGGTGGGTTAATACTCTGAAGACGTAGGGATTTCAGCATGAACCTGCAGGAGCCAGTGACTGCTTTGATGTTTGCAGGTGTTGTCCAGGGTTACGCCAAGGTTTCATTGTAGTCTTGGAGGGGGACAACGTGGAGTTGTTGTCAACGGTGACGATGGAGACGTCTTGGAGAGGGCAGGCCTTCCAACGGGGAGGAAGAGCAGCTCTATCTTGTCGAGGTTGAGCTCACGGTGAGCCGACATCAAAGTTGAGATATCTGACCCGGCACACAGAGATTAGTGTCGCCACCTGGGTGTCAGAAGGGGGGGGGGGGGAGTAGTTGAGTATCATCCTCATAGCAGTGATAGGAGAGACCATGTGAGGATATGATGGAGCTGAGTGACTTGGTGTGTAGAGAGAAGAGGAGAGGTCCATCCTCATAGCAGTGATAGGAGAGACCATGTGAGGATATGACGGAGCTGAGTGACTTGGTGTATAGAGAGAAGAGGAGAGGTCCATCCTCATAGCAGTGATAGGAGAGACCATGTGAGGATATGACAGAGCTGAGTGACTTGGTGTGTAGAGAGAAGAGGAGAGGTCCATCCTCATAGCAGTGATAGGAGAGACCATGTGAGGATATGACGGAGCTGAGTGACTTGGTGTGTAGAGAGAAGAGGAGAGGTCCATCCTCATAGCAGTGATAGGAGAGACCATGTGAGGATATGACGGAGCTGAGTGACTTGGTGTGTAGAGAGAAGAGGAGAGGTCCATCCTCATAGCAGTGATAGGAGAGACCATGTGAGGATATGACGGAGCTGAGTGACTTGGTGTGTAGAGAGAAGAGGAGAGGTCCATCCTCATAGCAGTGATAGGAGAGACCATGTGAGGATATGACGGAGCTGAGTGACTTGGTGTGTAGAGAGAAGAGGAGAGGTCCATCCTCATAGCAGTGATAGGAGAGACCATGTGAGGATATGACGGAGCTGAGTGACTTGGTGTGTAGAGAGAAGAGGAGAGGTCCATCCTCATAGCAGTGATAGGAGAGACCATGTGAGGATATGACGGAGCTGAGGGACTTCTTGTTTTTCAATCAACCAACAAAACACATTTACAGATGTGACAGACTTTAAAAAAATATAAAATATAAGTATAAATAATAAAAATATAAATGTAAATAATATATAAAATTTAAAAAAAAGTTGTAATATATATGTATATATATATACATACACACAAAGAATAATTATTACAAAATTTAAAATATAAAACTTGCAGCAGCACTATCAAGGTTCTTATTAGCTATTCCCAGCCTTAGCTGAGACAACGAGCAAATAATTAGTTTTTAGATTTTCCAAATGTCATTCTTGAGTAAAAGTATAGATACCTTAACAGAAAGTTAGTCAAGTCAAAGTCACCCAGTAAAATACTACTTGAGTAAAAGTCAAAAAGTATTTGGTTCTAAATATACTTAAGTATCAAAAGTAAATGTATAACTCATTTCAAATTCCTTCTTTTAAGCATTTTCTTGTTTTTTAAAAATGTATGGATAGCCAGGTGCACATTTCAACACTCAGACATAATTGACCAAAGATGCATTTGTGTTTAGTGAGTCCACCAGATCAGAGGCAGAGGGGCTGACCATGTGTTTAGTGAGTCCACCAGATCAGAGGCAGAAGGGCTGACCATGTGTTTAGTGAGTCCACCAGATCAGAGGCAGAAGGGATGACCATGTGTTTAGTGAGTCCACCAGATCAGAGGCAGAAGGGCTGACCATGTGTTTAGTGAGTCCACCAGATCAGAGGCAGAAGGGATGACCATGTGTTTAGTGAGTCCACCAGATCAGAGGCAGAAGGGCTGACCATGTGTTTAGTGAGTCCACCAGATCAGAGGCAGAAGGGATGACCATGTGTTTAGTGAGTCCACCAGATCAGAGACAGAAGGGATGACCATGTGTTTAGTGAGTCCACCAGATCAGAGACAGAAGGGATGACCATGTGTTTAGTGAGTCCACCAGATCAGAGACAGAAGGGATGACCATGTGTTTAGTGAGTCCACCAGATCAGAGACGTTCTCTTGATAAGTGTGTGAATTAGACCATTTTCCTATCCGGTCAAAGCATTCAGAATGTAACGAGTACTTTTGGGTGTCAGGTAAAATGGTTGGAGTAAAAAGTACATTATTTTCTTTAGGAATGTAGTAAAGTAGTCAAAAAATATAAATAGTAAAGTAAAGATACCCCCAAAAATGTATTTCTTACTTAAGTACTTTACACCACTGGCTAATTCCCAATAACATTGAGAGCAGCCTGCAGGTGATCTGGAGTGGAGAGTTTATAAAAATAGGAAATGGAATAAGTTAAAGATCGCCTTTTATTTTTCATTTAACACTTATTTTTCTTAACTGCATTGTTGGTTAAGGGCGTGTAAAGGAAGCGTTTCACTGTTGTATTCGGGGGCATGTGACAAATCAAAATGTGATTTGCGTTATTGTTTGTTGTCAATAGCTTGCTGATAAGAACTTACCTCTTATCAGCTCTTGGACTTTGGTAACCTTGCACCTAAGTTGTGTGAATGGTACCGTAATCAACTTAGAACTCTAAAACAAACCCCTTAAAATTGTATTGTATTTCTTCACTCGACACTAGCTACCAGTAAAACTGTCTCTAGCTACTATAACTCCAGACAAACTAGACTTTTGGCACTCACTAGTGCTCAACTCCAAAGCGACCATTTTGGGTCTGTGTGTGTGAGAGGAAGTGGCGCTCTCGCAACTAGTTTCCTGCAGCCCCCCGAATACACACAGCGAGAAGAGGGGGAAGCAGCGGCATTAAAAAAAACAGGTTAGCGAGTGAAGAAAATGGCGATCGTACAGGACAAATGGCTCTCCTCTTAAAAGCGGCAAATGCGTTGAATTTCTTTAGCCTTACAGCCGGCTTCCATTTCCACTCGGTTGCACTTTAAATTGTACGAGGTAAGGCTCTTTTTTAAAGACGTTTTCCAGGTTGTGTAATCGTGCTTTTGGCCAGTCTCGATGTGTTACGCAGCTCACCGGGCAACCAGGGAAAGCTTGTCGTAGTTCACTTTGCCCGCTGTTGGTTAACCTAGCTAGCTTGTTAGCCATCGAGCCCGCTTGTATTAACATGTTAGCTACATAGTTGTCGTGTGTTTTCATGGAAGAAAATGGCTAAAAGTATCGAAAGGCTAGATTGAAAGGCACTGTACCATTTTGATTAGTTAATATTACCGGCATGTGGATGACCCGGTCTGAAACTTTGTTAGTTAACGTTAGCTAACTAAATGTTGGCTACGCTGCTTGCAGACAAGCTTGCAAAAGTCCGCTGCAGTCAGACGGTGGTGCAGAATTAAAGGGCGTCAAATATTCGGTGATTTTTCATTAACTTAGTTATATCAATACTGCCAACACACAGATGTTAAGATTTCTGCTTAACTGTTTCATTGTGATTTAGTTTTACCATAGCTAGTTAAGAGTGTTTAGTTGGGCTAACTGCTAGTTAGCATAAATCCAACCCAAGTTGTCGCTTGGATACGCGGCTGCAGAATCTGCACAATTCCAGAATGTCCTCACTGTAACCAAGGCACGGGTTTATTAACAAATAACTTTTTAGTGTGCAACATCTCGTATTTGTCCTTGGGTTGTTTTGCTAGCCAGCAAGCTATTGTCCCGGTGTTCCAGACTGTATTTTTTAGCTAGCCTGTTAGCTAGCTAACAACCGGGGTTTTGTGCACAGGAGTAGCCTAGCTAGCTAGTTATATTGCATGTAGCTAGTTATCGATTTTGCCGCACTTCTATCAAACCAAACAAGTGCTTCCTAAAGTAATGCATACATTTTTAAACATGGGATATGTTTGCTAGTTAGCTGTGTACGCCGTGTGAATAAACACCTTAGCAGAGCCAGCCAGTGGCCATGTTAAGCTGCTAGCAAGCCAGCTAATGGCCGAGCAACACCAAACGTTAACCCTCTATTTTCCTTTCAGACTACTTCAGGGTGGATGGCTTAAACTCTAACGTTTGGCTAGCTGACCGATAAGGGCGCAACTGCAGCCAGCCATTCGGGGCGTTCCTGTATCTGCAGGAACCCCTCTCTTATACTTCTATTGGTCAACTTTTAAGCTATGACTTAAGTACATAGGCGGGAGGCTGGGGCGCTCCAGTACAGTAGATGGCAGTAATGCGCCATAACATTGGATGCCAACTGCCGATAAACCCCACAGGGGAGGTGGGAGCAATAACTGTAGCTAGCTATATGTAACCGATGTGAAATGGCTAGCTAGTTAGCGGTGGTGCGCGCTAATAACATTTCAATCGGTGACGTCACTCGCTCTGACGCCTTGAAGTAGTTGTTCCCCCTTTGCTCTGCAAGGGCTGCGGCTTTTGTGAAGCGATGGATAACAATGCTTCGAAGGTGGCAGTTGTCGATGTGTGCAGAGGGTCCCTGGTTCAAGCCCAGGTAGGGGCGAGGAGAGGGACGGAAGCTATACTGTTACATATAGCTAGTACACACCGGTAGTGAAACTTCGCCCCCACCTGTCGGGCTCTGTCTTCTCTGGTACACAGGAGGCTGGGGGCGACACCGTGTGCTAACTAGCAAGTTAGCACACTGTCGTCTGCTGTGATAGCGGGAGGCCGGGATGACCGGTAGACATTGCCCATGGCCCCCGACAGGGTACACAGGAGGCGGGGGCGACATCGTGGGCTAGCTAACTAGCAAGCTTGCACACGGTGTCACTAGCTAGTAGCGCACTTTTTTGCTAACTAGTTAGCGCACGCTGTTGCTAGCTAGTTTGCGCACGCTGTTGCTAGCTAGTTTGCGCACGCTGTTGCTAGCTAGTTTGCACGTGGTGTCGCTCCAGCCTCACGCTGCTGTACTAGTGGGAGGTGGGGGCAACCGGTAGACTGTTTTCCCACATTTCTGTTATTATGTATTTTGGGGGGGGGGCAACAAATCTCTTGTCAAATTGACTGGGCCTGAGCTGCACGCTAACTGTCTCTGGCACAATCTGTTCGTGTGCTGTACTAAAACTCTCAGCCCCAGTTAATTTGACACCAAGAGATTTGCTGCCCCCAACAAATATTGCATGTAGCTCCTTTTAAAGTCTCTATGTGGTCAACATGCTCATTGGCTCTGCCCAGGCCCATAGTACATCATGTACTAGGTTACATGTAGTAGGCATGGCAAACCCTGTTTTGGTCACTTCTGGTAAATCCTCAAAAATAAATAAATCGCATCCAGGGCACAAAATTGACTTTTGAGTCCACCAGCCACCGTGGCAAGTAGTTTAAAAAAATTAATAAATAATACCAGGCAAAATATTTTTGGGGGCCCTAAAATTATACCAGTAAAACACACAAAACAGATCAGCATGTTTTGTAATTTTTCTAAAACAAATGTTTTACGAGTAAGAGGTCATGCGGTATATTGTTTAATTAAATTTTTTGTTGTTGTCTCTTAAAATATCACAGATGAGACAAAAAAAATGGCCTGTCCCTTTAAGGGCAGTCGGCTACCATGGTAACATGCCTTGTCATGTTAATACCTCTTTGAGATTGAGTCTGACTAGTAGAAGTGTTCTCTTAACAGTTGAAACTCAAACATTTTGAAAAACAACCTAGCTTGTGAACTAAACAATGGAAATGGACTAAAGAAACACGAGGATAAAGTCTCATTTCAGTAGACTTTCTTTTCAAGTTAATTAGACCAACTTGTTTGCCCGCGCTTCTAAAAAAAAATGAATCTTTCACTTTGTTCTTGACGTGCCCACAGCCCCCAACCAGGAAGTGTTGCAGCGTGAGGTGGAATAGGCTTATTTAGGATTTGCGGTTCTTTGACTTTTGTGCTATTAATTTACCGGCTATGAAACAAAACGGCCAAAAAATACGTTGAAAACAGCGACTTGCAGCGTTCATTTGACTATACATGTGATCATACTTGACTATTTTTCATTCACAAATGTGAATGAAATGCTCGCACTGTAGAGCTCTGACCACTCGCTAACATGGCTGGTGAAATAGACATCATTCCTGCCGTTGCTAAAATCTACCCGTATTTGGCAGGTGAGGGGTGTTAATCTGAGGCCTTGGAACACAGCATGTTTTTTGGAGTCAGTCAGCCGTTTTTCCCCTCTGATTTGAAGTACAATACCTTTTGGAAATTAATGTTTAAAATTATGCTGTTGCTGCTTCCTGTTGACAAGACGTTTGATAAATAGCCCAATGTTAAAAACAAGTTTTAACGTGTCCAGATCAATAACCGAATGTCAAAACAAGTTTTAACGTGTCCAGATCAATAACCGAATGTCAAAACAAGTTTTAACGTGTCCAGATCAATAACCGAATGTCAAAACAAGTTTTAACGTGTCCAGATCAATAACCAATATGCAGAAACGGTTTGATGTATTGAAAACATATACTACCTGGCAATCACATGACTTCATTCACCAAAAAACCCTGTTTCAACAAGTGGCAGTAAATCACTGATATCGATACGGGGGGGGGGGGGGGGGGGGGTCAGGTTATACGTACGGTTGAAACTAACACAACAACAAAAAACATTAGAGAAAATATCTCCAGTTTCCATCACAGGTTTGCGAACGACCTACAGAAGACCGTCCGCTACCCAAACAGAAAAGCACCACTTAATAACAAACTCATATCACGTTGAAATCAATCTTTTATCATTGTTGTTGTTAATCACTTTAGTCGACGTTACACTTTCGTCGACGTTACAGCCTGCGGTTATGGAACCCTGACCTGTCCACCGGACGTGCTACCTGCTGTTTTCAACTCTTAATGATCGGCTATGAAAAGCCAACTGACATTTATTCCTGATTTATTATTTGACCATGCTGGTCATTTATGAACATTTTGAACATCTTGGCCATGTTCTGTTATAATCTCCAACCCGGCACAACCAGAAGAGGACTGGCCACCCCTCATAGCCTGGTTCCTCTCTAGGTTTCTTCCTAGGTTTTGGCCTTTCTAGGGAGTTTTTCCCAGCCACCGTGCTTCTACACCTGCATTGCTTGCTGTTTGGGGTTTTAGGCTGGGTTTCTGTACAGCACTTCGAGATATTAGCTGATGTACGAAGGGCTATATAAAATAAACTTGATTTTGATTTGAAATCATTAGAACAGGAGGCTACTGGTTTGGGGTTTAGCTCTGCCTAAACTAACACTATTCAAAGGCCACAGGGAAACTTGGAATAACTTTTACGTGGTTGGTTCGATGAGCACTTGTAGAAGGGTTATATCTATATTCTGGAACATCGGATGTTGATTTCGGGAAGGCTGCCATTACAGTAAAGGTAACAGACCACTTTTTTTTGTTTGTTAGTTAACTTAAACTTTAAACGAATTACAACGCGGCGTAGGATATCGACAGTTGACAACGGTTGGCTGCTATTTTAAGGGATAGTTTCACTGTCAAATCCCATGTTGGTGTGTGGCTACATTTGAGCTTTTCTTTCATTTTGTTTGACATTTTAGTCATTTAGCAGATGCTCTTATGCAGAGCCACTTACAGGAGCAATTAGGGGTAAGTGCCTTGCTCAAGGGTACATCGATAGATGTTTTTATTTTTTTTACCTGGCCAGCTCGGGGATCCGACCCAGCGACCTTTCGGGTTACTGGCCCAACACGGTCAATTCCAGTCATCTCAGAAAGTTAACCAAATTACTTTTAAATTATTTTTTATTTTTAAATTCCCAATTGAAAAACTTTTCAGTGTATTTCCTGAAGAATTTGAATTAAAATGGAATTGACCCAACTCCCTAGCTAGATAAATGGTATTGACCCAAACCCCTGGTAGACAGGTCCCTAGCTAGATAAATGGTATTGACCCAAACCCCTGGTAGACGGGTCCCTAGCTAGATAAATGGTATTGACCCAAACCCTGGTAGACAGGTCCCTAGCTAGATAAATGGTATTGACCCAAACCCCTGGTAGACAGGTCCGTAGCTAGATAAATGGTATTGACCCAAACCCCTGGTAGACAGGTCCCTAGCTAGATAAATGGTATTGACCCAAACCCCTGGTAGACGGGTCCCTAGCTAGATAAATGGTATTGACCCAAACCCCTGGTAGACGGGTCCCTAGCTAGATAAATGGAATTGATCCAAACCCTGGTAGACAGGTCCCTAGCTAGATAAATGGTATTGACCCAACCCCCTGGTAGACAGGTCCCTAGCTAGATAAATGGTATTGACCCAACCCCCTGGTAGACAGGTCCATAGCTAGATAAATGGTATTGATCCAACCCCCTGGTAGACGGGTCCCTAGCTAGATAAATGGTATTGACCCAAACCCTGGTAGACGGGTCCCTAGCTAGATAAATGGTATTGACCCAAACCCTGGTAGACAGGTCCCTAGCTAGATAAATGGTATTGACCCAAACCCTGGTAGACAGGTCCCTAGCTAGATAAATGGTATTGACCCAAACCCTGGTAGACAGGTCCCTAGCTAGATAAATGGTATTGACCCAAACCCCTGGTAGACAGGTCCCTAGCTAGATAAATGGTATTGACCCAAACCCCTGGTAGACGGGTCCCTAGCTAGATAAATGGTATTGACCCAAACCCTGGTAGACAGGTCCGTAGCTAGATAAATGGTATTGACCCAAACCCTGGTAGACGGGTCCCTAGCTAGATAAATGGTATTGACCCAAACCCTGGTAGACGGGTCCGTAGCTAGATAAATGGTATTGACCCAAACCCTGGTAGACTGGTCCCTAGCTAGATAAATTGTATTGACCCAAATCCTGGTAGACGGGTCCCTAGCTAGATAAATGGTATTGACCCAAACCCCTGGTAGACAGGTCCCTAGCTAGATAAATGGTATTGACCCAAACCCTGGTAGACGGGTCCCTAGCTAGATAAATGGTATTGACCCAAACCCTGGTAGACAGGTCCCTAGCTAGATAAATGGTTTTGACCCAAACCCCTGGTAGACAGGTCCCTAGCTAGATAAATGGAATTGACCCAAACCCCTGGTAGACAGGTCCGTAGCTAGATCCATATAATATTTACATTTCTGAAATAAGAAACTCATTTCAAACTCTTAACGCCTAGTGGTCAATTCCATAGTAACTGAATTATGCTAAGACTGAAAAAAAATGTATACCAAAGAAAAAACATTGATTTACAAAGTTGTTAAGAAGCTCCACTGAAAATTGTACAAAATCACATTTTACAGTAAGATCCTGTGCAGATAGAAAGTTTGGTAGCAGAATAAAACGTGAGATTTTACTGTAATTCTGTTACCGAACTTTGCATCTGCAGTTTTTCCAGTAAATGTAATTTATTTTACTGTGTAAATTGTTCTAAGTAGCCATTGTTCATAAAGTTGTTTGGTTAACCTTTTTTTAAATCAATGTTTTTTGTTTGGTATACATTTTTAAAGTCTCTACATAGTTCTGTTATCGTGGAATTGCCCTAGTCTGCTGTGGTTATTCTTAGACTGGAGAGTGTATTAGTGAGCAGGATAAATGAACTGTCTTTGTTTTGACGGGAGAGTTTATTAGTGAGCAGTATAAATGAACTGTCTTTGTTTTGACGGGAGAGTTTATTAGTGAGCAGGATAAATGAACTGTCTTTGTTTTGACGGGAGAGTTTATTAGTGAGCAGGATAAATGAACTGTCTTTGTTTTGACTGGATAGTTTATTAGTGAGCAGGATAAATGAACTGTCTTTGTTTTGAGAGGAGAGTTTATTAGTGAGCAGGATAAATGAACTGTCTTTGTTTTGAGAGGAGAGTTTATTAGTGAGCAGGATAAATGAACTGTCTTTGTTTAGACGGGAGAGTTTATTAGTGAGCAGGATAAATGAACTGTCTTTGTTTTGACGGGAGAGTTTATTAGTGAGCAGGATAAATGAACTGTCTTTGTTTTGACGGGAGAGTTTATTAGTGAGCAGGATAAATTAACTGTCTTTGTTTTGACAGGAGAGTTTATTAGTGAGCAGGATAAATGAACTGTCTTTGTTTTGACGGGATAGTTTATTAGTGAGCAGGATAAATGAACTGTCTTTGTTTTGAGAGGAGAGTTTATTAGTGAGCAGGATAAATGAACTGTCTTTGTTTAGACGGGAGAGTTTATTAGTGAGCAGGATAAATGAACTGTCTTTGTTTTGACGGGAGAGTTTATTAGTGAGCAGGATAAATGAACTGTCTTTGTTTTGACGGGAGAGTTTATTAGTGAGCAGGATAAATGAACTGTCTTTGTTTTGACGGGAGAGTTTATTAGTGAGCAGGATAAATGAACTGTCTTTGTTTTGACGGGAGAGTTTATTAGTGAGCAGGATAAATGAACTGTCCTTGTTTTGAGTGGATAATTTATTAGTGAGCAGGATAAATGAACTGTCTTTGTTTTGACGGGAGAGTTTATTAGTGAGCAGGATAAATGAATTGTCTTTGTTTTGAGAGGAGAGTTTATTAGTGAGCAGGATAAATGAACCGTCTTTGTTTTGACGGGAGAGTATCTTTGTTTAGACTGGATAGTTTATTAGTGAGCAGGATAAATGAACTGTCTTTGTTTTGACGGGAGAGTTTATTAGTGAGCAGGATAAATGAATTGTTTTTGTTTTGAGAGGAGAGTTTATTAGTGAGCAGGATAAATGAACCGTCTTTGTTTTGACGGGAGAGTATCTTTGTTTAGACTGGATAGTTTATTAGTGAGCAGGATAAATGAACTGTCTTTGTTTTGACGGGAGAGTTTATTAGTGAGCAGGATAAATGAACTGTCTTTGTTTTGACTGGATAGTTTATTAGTGAGCAGGATAAATGAACTGTCTTTGTTTTGAGAGGAGAGTTTATTAGTGAGCAGGATAAATGAACTGTCTTTGTTTAGACGGGAGAGTTTATTAGTGAGCAGGATAAATGAACTGTCTTTGTTTAGACGGGAGAGTTTATTAGTGAGCAGGATAAATGAACTGTCTTTGTTTTGACGGGAGAGTTTATTAGTGAGCAGGATAAATGAACTGTCTTTGTTTTGACGGGATAGTTTATTAGTGAGCAGGATAAATGAACTGTCTTTGTTTTGAGAGGAGAGTTTATTAGTGAGCAGGATAAATGAACTGTCTTTGTTTAGACGGGAGAGTTTATTAGTGAGCAGGATAAATGAACTGTCTTTGTTTTGACGGGAGAGTTTATTAGTGAGCAGGATAAATGAACTGTCTTTGTTTTGACGGGAGAGTTTATTAGTGAGCAGGATAAATGAACTGTCTTTGTTTTGACGGGAGAGTTTATTAGTGAGCAGGATAAATGAACTGTCTTTGTTTTGACGGGAGAGTTTATTAGTGAGCAGGATAAATGAACTGTCCTTGTTTTGAGTGGATAATTTATTAGTGAGCAGGATAAATGAACTGTCTTTGTTTTGACGGGAGAGTTTATTAGTGAGCAGGATAAATTAATTGTCTTTGTTTTGAGAGGAGAGTTTATTAGTGAGCAGGATAAATGAACCGTCTTTGTTTTGACGGGAGAGTATCTTTGTTTAGACTGGATAGTTTATTAGTGAGCAGGATAAATGAACTGTCTTTGTTTTGACGGGAGAGTTCATTAGTGAGCAGGATAAATGAACTGTCTTTGTTTTGACGGGATAGTTCATTAGTGAGCAGGATAAATGAACTGTCTTTGTTTTGACTGGAGAATTTATTAGTGAGCAGGATAAATGAACTGTCTTTGTTTTGACGGGAGAGTTTATTAGTGAGCAGGATACATGAACTGTCTTTGTTTTGACGGGATAGTTCATTAGTGAGCAGGATAAATGAACTGTCTTTGTTTTGACGGGATAGTTCATTAGTGAGCAGGATAAATGAACTGTCTTTGTTTTGACGGGATAGTTTATTAGTGAGCAGGATAAATGAACTGTCTTTGGAGAATTTATTCATTTATCTATATTTTTTAAATTTAACATTAAATTACTTGCCTAGTTAAATAAAGGACAAATTCTTATTTACAATCACGGCCTACCCCGGGTCAAACCTGAACGACGCCGGGCCAATTGTACGCCGCCCTATGGGACTCCCAATCACGGCCGTATGTGATTCGAACCAGGGTCTGTAGTGACACCCCTTGCTCTGCGATGCAGTGCCTCTCGGGAGCAGATTAGTTGAGCTAGATAAATGAACTGACCTGTCTTTCTTTTCCTTTGTTTTTTTTTAGAGCTCTCAATACAACACAATACAAGCTGTTGCCAACGAAGAAACAAACCCAAGAGTCAAACAGGTGAGTCCTGGATCTGTGTGTGAATTTTTATACAGCCCTGTATCTGTGTGTGTGTGCCTGTCCTGCCCTTCTGGCCTTTTCCATTGTGGCCGTGTGTGTGTGTGTGTGTGTGAGCGCGTGTGTACTGGAGGTAAAGCCCGGAGGGAAAGTCTGGTGAAAGCAGCTGCTGCTTGTCAAAGCACATGCGGTTCCGTTGTAACCGAGCGACCGAGCGGCCAGGCCCCCCGACTGCTGAGTAAGCGTTGCTGTTTTAAAGGCTAAATGAGAACCACTGTCACACTTTTTTGTTGTGGACGGCTGTTTGTGTAGCTCATTGTAGTCATACAGTTCATGCGGAGACAAAAGACCTGTGACCCCCCCCACTAGCCACCCCTGTTCCTATCTTCAGCTACTACCTCCCCCGTCCCCCAGGTCCTACCCCGTCCCCCAGGTCCTACCCCGTCCCCTGACCCCCAGGTCCTACCCCGTCCCCCCAGGTCCTACCCCGTCCCCTAATCCCCAGGTCCTACCTCGTTCCCTAACCCCCATGTCCTTCCCCTGACCCCCAGGTCCTACCCCGTCCCCTACCCACCCCTGTTCCCTTCCCCCCCATCCTACCCCGTCCCCTAATCCCCAGGTCCTGCCCCAACCCCCAGCCTGTCCCCTAATCCCCAGGTCCTGCCCAGACCCCCACCCTGCCCTCTGACCCCCAGGTTCTACCCGACCCCCAGGTCTTACCCTGCCCTCTGACCCCCAGGTCCTACCCCGTCCCCTGACCTTCTTCCTCCATCTTCTACCCTGACCCCTTCCCCTGACCCCATCCCCCAGCTTCTACCTCGTCCCCTGACCCCGTCCCATGACCCCCATCCCCCAGCTTCTACCCGGTCCCCTGACCCCCATCCCCCAGCTTCTACCTCGTCCCCTGACCCCGTCCCATGACCCCCATCCCCCAGCTTCTACCCGGTCCCCTGACCCCCATCCCCCAGCATTCTACCCCGTCCTCCAGTTCCCAGATCCTACACCCATCACCTCTGTGAGGCCGATTTTGCCTTTTTTAAATGAACAGATAATTGAATAACAGAAAAATAGCTTTGAATATCGGTGCATGTGAGATGAATAACAGGGTTTAAATACCTTTAGTTGAATGAGGTGAAATAGATCGATCTGATTAGACAGTCCTCGTTGTTGTTACAGAGTTTAAACACCTTTTAGTTGATAGATCGATCTGATTAGACAGTCCTCCTCATTGTGTTACAGAGTTTAAACACCTTTTAGTTGATAGATCGATCTGATTAGACAGTCCTCCTCGTTGTGTTACAGAGTTTAAACACCTTTTAGTTGATAGATCGATCTGATTAGACAGTCCTCCTCGTTGTGTTACAGAGTTTAAACACCTTTTAGTTGATAGATCGATCTGATTAGGCAACCCTCGGTACAGGGTTTTCGTTTGACCCCCCCCAAAACAATTATTTAAAGCCGATTTTTAAATAAAACTGTTGGAAAAATAAATAAATATGCCGTTACAAAGTAATGATTTGTATTAATTGAAGGCAATAACAGTTGATGTAAAATACATTTGACTGTCATGCTTACCGGTCTATATGATAATGTAGCATAATTTAGTGGTGTTAAATTGGCCTGTGTATTTCCGTTAGTTGTGTTGAATAAATAAATAACTAGGATTATCAACACAGCATACAGAGCAGGCCAGGTACTTCTATACAACCCTCACAGTGTTATCAGGACAGAGAAACCAGACGAAGTGCTTATTGATCACACGGAGGCCACTACAGACACCAGACAATGGAGACGAAGTGCTTATTGATCACATGGAGGCCACTACAGACACCAGACAATGGAGACGAAGTGCTTATTGATCACATGGAGGCCACTACAGACACCAGACAATGGAGACGAAGTGCTTATTGATCACATGGAGGCCACTACAGACACCAGACAATGGAGACGAAGTGCTTATTGATCACATGGAGGCCACTACAGACACCAGACAATGGAGACGAAGTGCTTATTGATCACATGGAGGCCACTACAGACACCAGACAATGGAGACGACGTGCTTATTGATCACACGGAGGCCACTACAGACACCAGACAATGGAGACGAAGTGCTTATTGATCACATGGAGGCCACTACAGACACCAGACAATGGAGACGAAGTGCTTATTGATCACATGGAGGCCCACTACAGACACCAGACAATGGAGACGAAGTGCTTATTGATCACATGGAGGCCACTACAGACACCAGACAATGGAGACGAAGTGCTTATTGATCACACGGAGGCCCACTACAGACACCAGACAATGGAGACGAAGTGCTTATTGATCACATGGAGGCCACTACAGACACCAGACAATGGAGACGAAGTGCTTATTGATCACATGGAGGCCACTACAGACACCAGACAATGGAGACGAAGTGCTTATTGATCACATGGAGGCCACTACAGACACCAGACAATGGAGACGAAGTGCTTATTGATCACATGGAGGCCACTACAGACACCAGACAATGGAGACGACGTGCTTATTGATCACATGGAGGCCACTACAGACACCAGACAATGGAGACGAAGTGCTTATTGATCACATGGAGGCCACTACAGACACCAGACAATGGAGACGAAGTGCTTATTGATCACATGGAGGCCACTACAGACACCAGACAATGGAGACGACGTGCTTATTGATCACACGGAGGCCACTACAGACACCAGACAATGGAGACGAAGTGCTTATTGATCACATGGAGGCCACTACAGACACCAGACAATGGAGACGAAGTGCTTATTGATCACATGGAGGCCACTACAGACACCAGACAATGGAGACGAAGTGCTTATTGATCACATGGAGGCCACTACAGACACCAGACAATGGAGACGACGTGCTTATTGATCACACGGAGGCCACTACAGACACCAGACAATGGAGACGAAGTGCTTATTGATCACATGGAGGCCACTACAGACACCAGACAATGGAGACGAAGTGCTTATTGATCACATGGAGGCCACTACAGACACCAGACAATGGAGACGAAGTGCTTATTGATCACATGGAGGCCACTACAGACACCAGACAATGGAGACGAAGTGCTTATTGATCACATGGAGGCCACTACAGACACCAGACAATGGAGACGAAGTGCTTATTGATCACATGGAGGCCACTACAGACACCAGACAATGGAGACGAAGTGCTTATTGATCACATGGAGGCCACTACAGACACCAGACAATGGAAAATAGCACTTGGCAAATCTCCTAAAAACAGAGTTTCCACTCTGAGAATGAGAAGGGTAAAATGACTGTAATTATTACCTGCGTTAACAGACATGAATGGAACCAAATGATGGGGATTAACGGTACATTTACTAGTGGTGACGTGTACTGAGGGGGGGGGGGGATTGATAAAACACGTTTTATTTAAAGGAAAACAATTCACACAATGAAACGGTTTAATGCACAAGAATTGGCGGGAGACAGCCGAGCCGTTCTGGAGGGAGACTGTCATACGTCTTTGGCGGGAGACAGCCGAGCCGTTCTGGAGGGAGACTGTCATACGTCTTTGGCGGGAGACAGCCGAGCCGTTCTGGAGGGAGTCTGTCATACGTCTTTGGCGGGAGACAGCCGAGCCGTTCTGGAGGGAGACTGTCATACGTCTTTGCCGGGAGACAGCCGAGCCGTTCTGGAGGGAGACTGTCATACGTCTTTGGCGGGAGACAGCCGAGCCGTTCTGGAGGGAGACTGTCATACGTCTTTGGCGGGAGACAGCCGAGCCGTTCTGGAGGGAGACTGTCATACGTCTTTGGCGGGAGACAGCCGAGCCGTTCTGGAGGGAGTCTGTCATACGTCTTTGGCGGGAGACAGCCGAGCCGTTCTGGAGGGAGACTGTCATACGTCTTTGGCGGGAGACAGCCGAGCCGTTCTGGAGGGAGACTGTCATACGTCTTTGGCGGGAGACAGCCGAGCCGTTCTGGAGGGAGACTGTCATACGTCTTTGGCGGGAGACAGCCGAGCCGTTCTGGAGGGAGACTGTCATACGTCTTTGGCGGGAGACAGCCGAGCCGTTCTGGAGGGAGACTGTCATACGTCTTTGGCGGGAGACAGCCGAGCCGTTCTGGAGGGAGACTGTCATACGTCTTTGGCGGGAGACAGCCGAGCCGTTCTGGAGGGAGACTGTCATACGTCTTTGGCGGGAGACAGCCGAGCCGTTCTGGAGGGAGACTGTCATACGTCTTTGGCGGGAGACAGCCGAGCCGTTCTGGAGGGAGACTGTCATACGTCTTCGCCACACAGCCCTTCCTGTCTCAACATGTTTTATTATACTGAACATTATCTTCACACAGATATTTGAGATGTTTTTCCACTGACAGTCCAACTCCGTAATCAGGTCTATTGCCACACGCGCGCTGCCCACATGACGGGGTTCACACATTAGCGAGCTTGTGATTTGTTTTAAACAATCCACAGCTATTTTCATGCTTTCTGGGTGAAGCCTTTTTCGTTATTTTATTTATTTATGTACAAACTGGAGTCATTTTTTATACAATGTTGGCAAATATATTTTCATTGACTTCCCTGTAGACCTTACAGTGAAATGCTTACTTACAAGCCCTTAACCAACAATGCAGTTAAAAAATATATATAAAAAAACATAATTTTAAAATTAAGATTGAATAAAAGAAATTCAACAAAAGTGAAAAAAAATAACAATAACAATACCCAATAATTAAAGAGCAACAGTAAAATAACAATTATTTTATGTCCTATTTTGTACCAGTGTTACCATAGCATACTGCTATAGGCCTGTAGCCTGTGTAGCATACTCCTATAGGCCTGTGTCCTACGGGGCCCGTAGTTCACCCCCTGCGCTAATTATCAGGAGTACTTTTCCTGAACAGAGGAACAACCAGCAGCCAGCTGCTCTGACATGATCCTCATGCTACTGAAGGCTAACGTCATCATGGCTGAATGCTAAATTAGCCACGCGCCACCGGACACTGGCACATTGTTCATGGTGTGGGTGCATTCCAACACGTTGGTAGGTAACGGGCGTGTTAGCCTCCCATGTTGCTGGCTATGATCTCACTCCCAGGCAGCCATTTTTAACTGGTCAATACACTTTCAATACACACTTAAGTGTTTATTTGCTTCCTTGGTGAAAGTCTGATGTTTTGAATGTGTTAACATGTTGTTCCTGGTGAACAGTCACCCTGACTCTGACCTCTGTAGACTTGAACTCCAGGGGTGAAAGGTTAGGGAAGGAAGCTAATAGCATGGGTCCTGTTCAGTAGCTAAATGTGGTTGAAGGAAGCTAATAGCCTGGGTCCTGTTCAGTAGATACATGTGGTTGAAGGAAGCTAATAGCCTGGGTCCTGTTATGTGGTTGAAGGAAGCTAATAGCCTGGGTCCTGTTCAGTAGCTAAATGTGGTTGAAGGAAGCTAATAGCCTGGGTCCTGTTCAGTAGCTAAATGTGGTTGAAGGAAGCTAATAGCCTGGGTCCTGTTCAGTAGCTAAATGTGGTTGAAGGAAGCTAATAGCCTGGGTCCTGTTCAGTAGATACATGTGGTTGAAGGAAGCGAATAGCCTGGGTCCTGTTATGTGGTTGAAGGAAGCTAATAGCCTGGGTCCTGTTCAGTAGCTAAATGTGGTTGAAGGAAGCTAATAGCCTGGGTCCTGTTCAGTAGCTAAATGTGGTTGAAGGAAGCTAATAGCATGGGCCCTGTTATGTGGTTGAAGGAAGCTAATAGCCTGGGTCCTGTTCAGTAGCTAAATGTGGTTGAAGGAAGCTAATAGCCTGGGTCCTGTTCAGTAGCTAAATGTGGTTGAAGGAAGCTAATAGCCTGGGCCCTGTTCAGTAGCTAAATGTGGTTGAAGGAAGCTAATAGCCTGGGTCCTGTTCAGTAGCTAAATGTGGTTGAAGGAAGCTAATAGCCTGGGCCCTGTTCAGTATCTAAATGTGGTTGAAGGAAGCTAATAGCCTGGGCCCTGTTCAGTATCTAAATGTGGTTGAAGGAAGCTAATAGCCTGGGCCCTGTTCAGTAGCTAAATGTGGTTGAAGGAAGCTAATAGCCTGGGCCCTGTTCAGTAGATACATGTGGTTGAAGGAAGCTAATAGCCTGGGTCCTGTTATGTGGTTGAAGGAAGCTAATAGCCTGGGTCCTGTTCAGTAGCTAAATGTGGTTGAAGGAAGCTAATAGCCTGGGTCCTGTTCAGTAGCTAAATGTGGTTGAAGGAAGCTAATAGCCTGGGTCCTGTTCAGTAGATACATGTGGTTGAAGGAAGCGAATAGCCTGGGTCCTGTTATGTGGTTGAAGGAAGCTAATAGCCTGGGTCCTGTTCAGTAGCTAAATGTGGTTGAAGGAAGCTAATAGCATGGGCCCTGTTATGTGGTTGAAGGAAGCTAATAGCCTGGGTCCTGTTCAGTAGCTAAATGTGGTTGAAGGAAGCTAATAGCCTGGGTCCTGTTCAGTAGCTAAATGTGGTTGAAGGAAGCTAATAGCCTGGGCCCTGTTCAGTATCTAAATGTGGTTGAAGGAAGCTAATAGCCTGGGTCCTGTTCAGTAGCTAAATGTGGTTGAAGGAAGCTAATAGCCTGGGCCCTGTTCAGTAGCTAAATGTGGTTGAAGGAAGCTAATAGCCTGGGCCCTGTTATGTGGTTGAAGGAAGCTAATAGCCTGGGTCCTGTTCAGTAGCTAATTGTGGTTGAAGGAAGCTAATAGCCTGGGTCCTGTTCAGTATCTAAATGTGGTTGAAGGAAGCTAATAGCCTGGGTCCTGTTCAGTATCTAAATGTGGTTGAAGGAAGCTAATAGCCTGGGTCCTGTTCAGTAGCTAATTGTGGTTGAAGGAAGCTAATAGCCTGGGTCCTGTTCAGTATCTAAATGTGGTTGAAGGAAGCTAATAGCCTGGGTCCTGTTCAGTAGCTAATTGTGGTTGAAGGAAGCTAATAGCCTGGGTCCTGTTCAGTATCTAAATGTGGTTGAAGGAAGCTAATAGCCTGGGTCCTGTTCAGTAGATAAATGTGGTTGAAGGAAGCTAATAGCCTGGGTCCTGTTATGTGGTTGAAGGAAGCTAATAGCCTGGGTCCTGTTCAGTAGCTAAATGTGGTTGAAGGAAGCTAATAGCCTGGGTCCTGTTCAGTAGCTAAATGTGGTTGAAGGAAGCTAATAGCCTGGGCCCTGTTCAGTAGATACATGTGGTTGAAGGAAGCTAATAGCCTGGGTCCTGTTCAGTATCTAAATGTGGTTGAAGGAAGCTAATAGCCTGGGCCCTGTTCAGTATCTAAATGTGGTTGAAGGAAGCTAATAGCCTGGGCCCTGTTCAGTAGCTAAATGTGGTTGAAGGAAGCTAATAGCCTGGGTCCTATTCAGTATCTAAATGTGGTTGAAGGAAGCTAATAGCCTGGGTCCTGTTCAGTAGCTAAATGTGGTTGAAGGAAGCTAATAGCCTGGGTCCTGTTCAGTAGCTAAATGTGGTTGAAGGAAGCTAATAGCCTGGGTCCTGTTCAGTATCTAAATGTGGTTGAAGGAAGCTAATAGCCTGGGTCCTGTTCAGTAGCTAAATGTGGTTGAAGGAAGCTAATAGCCTGGGTCCTGTTATGTGGTTGAAGGAAGCTAATAGCCTGGGCCCTGTTATGTGGTTGAAGGAAGCTAATAGCCTGGGTCCTGTTATGTGGTTGAAGGAAGCTAATAGCCTGGGCCCTGTTATGTGGTTGAAGGAAGCTAATAGCCTGGGCCCTGTTATGTGGTTGAAGGAAGCTAATAGCCTGGGCCCTGTTATGTGGTTGAAGGAAGCTAATAGCCTGGGCCCTGTTATGTGGTTGAAGGAAGCTAATAGCCTGGGTCCTGTAATGTGGTTGAAGGAAGCTAATAGCCTGGCAGGCTGGTTGTCCTCCTCTCTCCACTAGAGCTCTGGTCTTGTCCCCTCAGCGGTGACAGGCTGGTTGTTCTCTCTCCACTAGAGCTCTGGTCTTGTCCCCTCAGCGGTGACAGGCTGGTTGTTCTCTCTCCACTAGAGCTCTGGTCTTGTCCCCTCAGCGGTGACAGGCTGGTTGTCCTCCTCTCTCCACTAGAGCTCTGGTCTTGTCCCCTCAGCGGTGACAGGCTGGTTGTCCTCTCTCCACTAGAGCTCTGGTCTTGTCCCCTCAGCGGTGGCAGGCTGGTTGTCCTCCTCTCTCCACTAGAGCTCTGGTCTTGTCCCCTCAGCGGTGACAGGCTGGTTGTCCTCTCTCCACTAGAGCTCTGGTCTTGTCCCCTCAGCGGTGGCAGGCTGGTTGTTGTCCTCTCTCCACTAGAGCTCTGGTCTTGTCCCCTCAGCGGTGACAGGCTGGTTGTCCTCCTCTCTCCACTAGAGCTCTGGTCTTGTCCCCTCAGCGGTGACAGGCTGGTTGTCCTCTCTCCACTAGAGCTCTGGTCTTGTCCCCTCAGCGGTGACAGGCTGGTTGTCCTCCTCTCTCCACTAGAGCTCTGGTCTTGTCCCCTCAGCGGTGACAGGCTGGTTCTTCTCCTCTCTCCACTAGAGCTCTGGTCTTGTCCCCTCAGCGGTGACAGGCTGGTTCTTCTCCTCTCTCCACTAGAGCTCTGGTCTTGTCCCCTCAGCGGTGGCAGGCTGGTTGTTCTCCTCACCACCAGATTCCCCGCTGCCCTGTTCTGACGGGGAGGGAGGCCCCGCTGCCCTGTTCTGTGTACTGGCTACGGCATCTGAAAATGGACACACTGTACTATTGCTGCTTTTTTTCTCCTTTTTGTTTTGAACGGCTATCACCCACATGGTGACCTCTGACCTCACCTACTAAGGAAATGACATCGATTACAGCATTTTTTTGGTGGGGGGTAGTTAAATGCAACATAAATGTTTTTTTTTATTTGTTTACAAGCATGTTAGCTGTACTTTCAGTTTATGATTGATTGCAATTTGTTGGTCATTAGCCATTCAGGCCCCATGAGTTCATATCCCATGAATCCATCCAACTGGTATTTATGACTTCACAGCGGGTAAATTCCCACCTCCCACATGGTTACAGACGCAGCATCAGAGTGGAAACCGTTTTGGCTCAACATAACAATTCTGTCAAAACAGACAATGCCAGGAATATTGTGAATGCCATTTTAATTTCCCTGCTGTACCGAAACCAAAACATGACCCCAAAACCGCTTTAAGTATTGAACAATGGAATTGGGTGAACCCCGGTGGTCCCTGGAGCAGCCGGTATGACTTTACCGTTATGACCCCGGTGGTCCCTGGAGCAGCCGGTATGACTTTACCGTTATGACCCCGGTGGTCCCTGGAGCAGCCGGTATAACTTTACCGTTATGACCCCGGTGGTCCCTGGAGCAGCCGGTATGACTTTACCTTTATGACCCCGGTGGTCCCTGGAGCAGCCGGTATGACTTTACCGTTATGACCCCGGTGGTCCCTGGAGCAGCCGGTATGACTTTACCGTTATGACCCCGGTGGTCCCTGGAGCAGCCGGTATGACTTTACCGTTATGACCCCGGTGGTCCCTGGAGCAGCCGGTATGACTTTACCGTTATGACCCCGTGGTCCCTGGAGCAGCCGGTATGACTTTACCGTTATGACCCCGGTGGTCCCTGGAGCAGCCGGTATGACTTTACCGTTATGACCCCGGTGGTCCCTGGAGCAGCCGGTATGACTTTACCGTTATGGCCCCGGTGGTCCCTGGAGCAGCCGGTATGACTTTACCGTTATGATCCCGTGGTCCCTGGAGCAGCCGGTATGACTTTACCGTTATGGCCCCGGTGGTCCCTGGAGCAGCCGGTATGACTTTACCGTTATGACCCCGTTGTCCCTGGAGCAGCCGGTATGACTTTACCGTTATGACCCCGGTGGTCCCTGGAGCAGCCGGTATGACTTTACCGTTATGACCCCGGTGGTCCCTGGAGCAGCCGGTATGACTTTACCGTTATGACCCCGGTGGTCCCTGGAGCAGCCGGTATGACTTGTGGTGTGTTTTAGTGTATAAGTATTGAGTAGTGTAGTGAAGCTGCTTGGTTGTCAGACTGGCCTTTTTGTTCCCTTGGTGACCCTGAAGTCAACAAACTTTCCCACGCTCGACCTGCTCCTCCAGAAAGACCTCATCCTCCAACTCTCCTTCTGTATAGGCACAGACGGGGGTTTAGACTGAAAACGTTTCGGGGGGTGGGAAAACGTTCTGTAAATATGCCAACTATTCAAAGAATTTGTCTTGTCGCATAATATCCAGACTGATTAATCATTGGCTTAAACACGGATCCAAACCAGAACCTAGTATCGGAGCCTGGCCAACAGTAGCACTACACTACATAGGGTGCACTACACAGGGAGTAGGGTGCACTACACAGGGAATAGGGTGCACTACATAGGGAGTAGGATGCACTACATAGGGAGTAGGGTGCACTACACTACATAGGGTGCACTACACAGGGAGTAGGGTGCACTACATAGGGAGTAGGGTGCACTACATAGGGAGTAGGGTGCACTACATAGGGAGTAGGGTGCACTACGTGGGCAGTAGGGTGCACTACGTGGGCAGTAGGGTGCACTACGTGGGCAGTAGGGTGCACTACGTGGGCAGTAGGGTGCACTACGTGGGCAGTAGGGTGCACTACGTGGGCAGTAGGGTGCACTACGTGGGCAGTAGGGTGCACTACGTGGGCAGTAGGGTGCGCTACGTGGGCAGTAGGGTGCGCTACGTGGGCAGTAGGGTGCGCTACGTGGGCAGTAGGGTGCGCTACGTGGGCAGTAGGGTGCGCTACGTGGGCAGTAGGGTGCGCTACGTGGGCAGTAGGGTGCGCTACGTGGGCAGTA
Source organism: Salvelinus namaycush (assembly GCF_016432855.1). Lineage (NCBI taxonomy): Eukaryota > Metazoa > Chordata > Actinopteri > Salmoniformes > Salmonidae > Salvelinus > Salvelinus namaycush. Next base: position 52,124 of record NW_024058533.1, read on the forward strand.
GGGTGCGCTACGTGGGCAGTAGGGTGCACTACGTGGGCAGTAGGGTGCACTACGTGGGCAGTAGGGTGCACTACGTGGGGAGTAGGGTGCACTACGTGGGGAGTAGGGTGCACTACGTGGGGAGTAGGGTGCGCTACGTGGGCAGTAGGGTGCGCTACGTGGGGAGTAGGGTGCGCTACGTGGGCAGTAGGGTGCGCTACGTGGGGAGTAGGGTGCGCTACGTGGGGAGTAGGGTGCGCTACGTGGGGAGTAGGGTGCGCTACGTGGGGAGTAGGGTGCGCTACGTGGGGAGTAGGGTGCGCTACGTGGGGAGTAGGGTGCGCTACGTGGGGAGTAGGGTGCGCTACGTGGGGAGTAGGGTGCGCTACGTGGGGAGTAGGGTGCGCTACGTGGGGAGTAGGGTGCGCTACGTGGGGAGTAGGGTGCGCTACGTGGTCAGTAGGGTGCGCTACGTGGGGAGTAGGGTGCGCTACGTGGGGAGTAGGGTGCGCTACGTGGGGAGTAGGGTGCGCTACGTGGGGAGTAGGGTGCGCTACGTGGGGAGTAGGGTGCGCTACGTGGGGAGTAGGGTGCGCTACGTGGGGAGTAGGGTGCGCTACGTGGGCAGTAGGGTGCGCTACGTGGGCAGTAGGGTGCGCTACGTGGGCAGTAGGGTGCGCTACGTGGGCAGTAGGGTGCGCTACGTGGGCAGTAGGGTGCGCTACGTGGGCAGTAGGGTGCGCTACGTGGGCAGTAGGGTGCGCTACGTGGGCAGTAGGGGTGCGCTACGTGGGG
>NW_024058534.1:0-52871 GCF_016432855.1 Salvelinus namaycush
CTACAACACAGCTCCCAGTCCTACAGTACTAACATACCACAGCTCCCAGTCCTACAGTACTAACAAACCACAGCTCCCAGTCCTACAGTACTAACATACTACAGCTCCCAGTCCTACAGTACTAACATACCACAGCTCCCAGTCCTACAGTACTAACATACTACAGCTCCCAGTCCTACAGTACTAACATACCACAACTACCAGTCCTACAACACAGCTCCCAGTCCTACAGTACTAACATACCACAGCTACCAGTCCTACAGTACTAACATACCACAGCTCCCAGTTCTACAGTACTAACATACCACAGCTCCCAGTCCTACAGTACTAACATACCACAGCTCCCAGTCCTACAGTACTAACATACCACAGCTCCCAGTCCTACAGTACTAACATACCACAGCTACCAGTCCTACAGTACTAACATACCACAGCTCCCAGTCCTACAGTACTAATGTACCACAGCTCCCAGTCCTACAACACAGGTCCCAGTCCTACAGTACTAACTTACCACAGCTACCAGTCCTACAGTACTAACATACCACAGCTCCCAGTCCTACAGTACTAACATACCACAGCTACCAGTCCTACAGTACTAACATACCACAGCTCCCAGTCCTACAGTACTAACATACCACAGCTCCCAGTCCTACAGTACTAACATTCCACAGCTACCAGTCCTACAGTACTAACATACCACAGCTCCCAGTCCTACAGTACTAACATACCACAGCTCCCAGTCCTACAGTACTAACATACCACAGCTCCCAGTCCTACAGTACTGACATACCACAGCTACCAGTCCTACAGTGCTAACATACCACAGCTCCCAGTCCTACAGTACTAACATACCACAGCTACCAGTCCTACAGTACTAACATACCACAGCTCCCAATCCTACAGTACTAACATACCACAGCTCCCAGTCCTACAGTACTAACATACCACAGCTCCCAGTCTTACAGTACTAACATACCACAGCTCCCAGTCCTACAGTACTAACATACCACAGCTCCCAGTCCTACAGTACTAACATACCATTGCTCCCAGTTCTACAGTACTAACATACCACAGCTCCCAGTCCTACAGTACTAACATACCACAGCTCCCAGTCCTACAGTACTAACATACCACAGCTCCCAGTCCTACAACACAGCTCCCAGTCCTACAGTACTTACATACCACAGCTCCCAGTCCTACAGTACTAACATACCACAGCTCCCAGTCCTACAACACAGCTCCCAGTCCTACAGTACTAACATACCACAGCTCCCAGTCCTACAGTACTAACATACCACAGCTACCAGTCCTACAGTACTAACATACCACAGCTCCCAGTCCTACAACATAGCTCCCAGTCCTACGTACCACAGCTCCCAGTCCTACAGTACTAACATACCACAGCTCCCAGTCCTACAGTACTAACGTACCACAGCTCCCAGTCCTACAGTACTAACATAACACAGCTCCCAGTTCTACAGTACTAACATTCCACAGCTCCCAGTCCTACAGTACTAACATACCACAGGTCCCAATCCTACAGTACTAACATACCACAGCTCCCAGTCCTACAGTACTAACATACCACAGCTCCCAGTCCTACAGTACTAACATACCACAGGTCCCAATCCTACAGTACTAACATACCACAGCTCCCAGTCCTACAGTACCAACATACCACAGCTCCCAGTCCTACAGTACTAACATACCACAGCTCCCAGTCCTACACTACTAACATACCACAGCTCCCAGTCCTACAGTACTAACATACTACAGCTCCCAGTCCTACAGTACTAACATACCACAACTACCAGTCCTACAACACAGCTCCCAGTCCTACAGTACTAACATACCACAGCTACCAGTCCTACAGTACTAACATACCACAGCTCCCAGTCCTACAGTACTAACATACCACAGCTACCAGTCCTACAGTACTAACATACCACAGCTCCCAGTCCTACAGTACTAACATACCACAGCTCCCAGTCCTACAGTACTAACATACCACAGCTACCAGTCCTACAGTACTAACATACCACAGCTCCCAGTCCTACAGTGCTAACATACCACAGCTCCCAGTCCCACAGTACTAACATACCACAGCTCCCATTCCTACAGTACTAACATACCACAGCTCCCAGTCCTACAGTACTAACATACCACAGGTCCCAGTCTTACAGTACTAACATACCACAGCTCCCATTCCTACAGTACTAACATACCACCGCTCCCAGTCCTACAGTACTAACATAACACAGCTCCCAGTTCTACAGTACTAACATTCCACAGCTCCCAGTCCTACAGTACTAACATACCACAGGTCCCAATCCTACAGTACTAACATACCACAGCTCCCAGTACTACAGTACTAACATACCACAGCTCCCAGTCCTACAGTACTAACATACCACAGCTCCCAGTCCTACACTACTAACATACCACAGCTCCCAGTCCTACAGTACTAACGTACCACAGCTCCCAGTCCTACAACACAGCTCCCAGTCCTACAGTACTAACATACCACAGCTCCCAGTCCTACAGTACTAACATACCACAGCTCCCAGTCCTACAGTACTAACATACCACAGGTCCCAATCCTACAGTACTAACATACCACAGCTCCCAGTCCTACAGTACTAACATACCACAGCTCCCAGTCCTACAGTACTAACATACCACAGCTCCCAGTCCTACACTACTAACATACCACAGCTCCCAGTCCTACAGTACTAACGTACCACAGCTCCCAGTCCTACAACACAGCTCCCAGTCCTACAGTACTAACATACCACAGCTCCCAGTCCTACAGTACTAACAAACCACAGCTCCCAGTCCTACAGTACCAACATACTACAGCTCCCAGTCCTACAGTACTAACATACTACAGCTCCCAGTCCTACAGTACTAACATACCACAACTACCAGTCCTACAACACAGCTCCCAGTCCTACAGTACTAACATACCACAGCTCCCAGTCCTACAGTACTAACAAACCACAGCTCCCAGTCCTACAGTACTAACATACTACAGCTCCCAGTCCTACAGTACTAACATACCACAGCTCCCAGTCCTACAGTACTAACATACCACAGCTCCCAGTCCTACAGTACTAACATACCACAACTACCAGTCCTACAACACAGCTCCCAGTCCTACAGTACTAACATACCACAGCTACCAGTCCTACAGTACTAACATACCACAGCTCCCAGTTCTACAGTAGTAACATACCACAGCTCCCAGTCCTACAGTACTAACATACCACAGCTCCCAGTCCTACAGTACTAACATACCACAGCTCCCAGTCCTACAGTACTAACATACCACAGCTACCAGTCCTACAGTACTAACATACCACAGCTCCCAGTCCTACAGTACTAATGTACCACAGCTCCCAGTCCTACAACACAGGTCCCAGTCCTACAGTACTAACTTACCACAGCTACCAGTCCTACAGTACTAACATACCACAGCTCCCAGTCCTACAGTACTAACATACCACAGCTCCCAGTCCTACAGTACTAACATACCACAGCTCCCAGTCCTACAGTACTGACATACCACAGCTACCAGTCCTACAGTGCTAACATACCACAGCTCCCAGTCCTACAGTACTAACATACCACAGCTCCCATTCCTACAGTACTAACATACCACAGCTCCCAGTCCTACAGTACTAACGTACCACAGCTCCCAGTCCTACAGTACTAACATACCACAGCTCCCAGTCCTACAGTACTAACATACCACATCTCCCAGTCCTACAGTACTAACGTACCACAGCTCCCAGTCCTACAACACAGCTCCCAGTCCTACAGTACTAACATACCACAGCTCCCAGTCTCTAACCCTTTCCTCTATCCCTAACCCCTAGAATCTAGTACAGTGTTGTTTGTGATGGGTTGGAGTTCTTTGTGAAAGATAATGGTTGTGATTTGAAGTCTGTCAGTGTAGCTCAAAGATGATCCTATTATTTGATCCTATGTATTTGTGCTGATTTGACTGGCTATGAAGGCTGTCAGTCTGTGTGAGTGACCGGATGCTGAGTTGGGTGACAGCATGGTTGGGAGGGGGGTTGGGAGCGTGTGGTTGGACAGTGGGCCGGAGGCAGGACATCCATTGGGAGCGTGTGGTTGGACAGTGGGCCGGAGGCAGGACATCCATTGGGAGCGTGTGGTTGGACAGTGGGCCGGAGGCAGTGTCTGCTTATTTGATAAGAACTCGTCCGTCTGGAAGGAAAATAAACACAAGAGTGTGCTGCTACTGGAGACGTTACTGGAGCACAACACAATATTTATACCACAGTTAAGGCACACACATACACATACACACACACACACACACACACACACACACACACACACACACACACACACACACACACACACACACTTTTAATTTCTCTTACACATTTTCCTGAAGGTGATTTTCCTCTCTCTCTCTCTGCAGTGGGACTGTGAGAGCTTGTGCCCTGGCCTTGGCCCCAACCCTGGCTGTGATTGACAGATAGGAACAGCTCTGCTCCTTATCATAGTTGTGGAATGGAATGGTCTGTGTGTTCTCAGCCCTCTCTCTCTCTGTGTTCTGGTTCTGCCTCCCAGCAGAAAGGGAAGTCATTATGATTGCAAGGTAAACGGTGCCAAGGCAAGAGGGCACAGAAACATACAGCACACAGTTAGCTAACAAACACAGAACCTTCAGTGGCACACAGCATTCGACCAACATGCACACACACACACACACACACACACACACACACACACACACACACACACACACACACACACACACACACACACACACACACACACACACACACACACACACACACACATACACACACACAAACACACACACACACACACACACACACGGCACACACTAAACAAACACGTAATGGATACACACACTCTTTATTAAACACATAAGCTACACTAAAATGTACATTAAAAGAGACTTGGTGCCAGTTAACCTATTGTTGTGTGTGTGTGCTCTGTAAGTCATTTAGTGTGTTTTTTGGAGAGGGTGAGGTCATCAGTGCTGACACTGAGCATAAAGAAACATTGAGAGGAATGGGAGCATAGGCCAAGTCTGGAGGTACAGGGAAACAGAGACCTGCGTTTAGGTACACACACACACACACACACACACACACACACACACACACACCCACACACACACAGGGCAGTGTGTGTAGTGGGCTCCAGAGGGCCAGGGGGACTATCGTTTCCCCCGTTAATTATGACCGTCTGGCAGGGCAGAGAGCAGGAAGTGTGAGAGAGGGGAGGAATGGAGGGGGAGAGAGAGGGGAAGGGAGATGGATGAAGGGAGGAAAAGGAGAGGGGGAGAGAGATGAGGAATGAGAGAGAGGAAAGGAGGGAGGTAGAGAGATGGATGAGGGGAGGAAAATAACAGGGGGAGTGAGCGAGAGAGAAGAGGGAGTAAGAGAAGGCCAAATAGAGACATATGTAGGGAGGGTAACGTGATAAAACCAGGTGCTTGATAAAAGGAGAATGTCAACATTTTTCGTCAGATTTGTTATACCATTTCAAGGCTTTCTCAACGCTCTACTCCCTCTCATACCTTTAAAGTTCACTCCCAAAACTCTCTGATACACTGTACACCCACTCACTTATCTCAACTGTTTTATATGTTCTCATATCTCGTACCATCCACCATTTTTTACCACCCTATCCTCATGTCGCCCACTCATAGTAGAAGTTGCCTGCAGACACAGATCTAGGATCAATTTACCTTTCCCTAATCCCATTTGGTGCAATAACACTAAACTGACCATAGTTCAGTGTCTAAGGCAATCATACTCCTCTAGCACTACAGTCTTCCATCTTAGTGCCCGGTGCCATCAGTCTCCCCTCTCCCCTTTCATATGAAAGAATGTATACATGCTTAACTCAAACTTTTGGGTCAAAACATGTTGATGTAATTGGGGATTTGTACAAAAAATACACGTTATGTGAGTGTGGATCTCAAGTTACAACAGCCCACGTAGTTTAACCGAGGCTATCCTAGGCCATTACAGGCCAATCCAGTCCTGCCCTGGACTGAAATGCTATCTGGGCTGAGCTGAGTGGTTCTGGGATTTAAGCGGCTCCAGGTCCAATTAGGAGGGTCTGCAGCATCTGGACCCATAGAGGTGGAGTCACAACTTACACTGTCTACACCCCAGGCCCATACTGCTGTAGTCTGTAGCTGGAGTCACAACTTACAATGTCTACACCCCAGGCCCATACTACTATAGTCTATACCTGCAGTCACAACTTACAGTGTCTACACCCGAGGCCCATACTGCTATAGTCTATAGCAGGAGTCACAACTTACACTGTCTACACCCCAGGCCCATACTACTATAGTCTATACCTGGAATCACAACTTACAGTGTCTACACCCCAGGCCCATACTACTATAGTCTATACCTGGAATCACAACTTACAGTGTCTACACCCCAGGCCCATACTACTATAGTCTATAGCTGGAGTCACAACTTACACTGTCTACACCCCAGGCCCATACTACTATAGTCTATAGCTGAAGTCACAACTTACACTGTCTACACCCCAGGCCCATACTGCTATAGTCTATAGCTGAAGTCACAACTTACACTGTCTACACCCCAGGCCCATACTGCTATAGTCTATAACAGGAGTCACAACTTACAATGTCTACACCCCAGGCCCATACTGCTTTTTTTCTATAGCTGGAGTCACAACTTACACTGTCTACACCCCCAGGCCCATACTACTATAGTCTATAACAGGAGTCACAACTTACAATGTCTACACCCCAGGCCCATACTGCTATAGTCTATAACAGGAGTCACAACTTACAATGTCTACACCCCAGGCCCATACTACTATAGTCTATAGCTGGAGTCACAACTTACACTGTCTACACCCCAGGCCCATACTGCTATAGTCTATAGCTGAAGTCACAACTTACACTGTCTACACCCCAGGCCCATACTGCTATAGTCTATAGCTGAAGTCACAACTTACACTGTCTACACCCCAGGCCCATACTACTATAGTCTATAGCTGGAGTCACAACTTACACTGTCTACACCCCAGGCCCATACTGCTATAGTCTATAGCTGAAGTCACAACTTACACTGTCTACACCCCAGGCCCATACTGCTATAGTCTATAGCAGGAGTCACAACTTACACTGTCTACACCCCAGGCCCATACTACTATAGTCTATACCTGGAATCACAACTAGGGTTGCAAAATTCTGTGAACTTTCAATAAATTTGCTGGCTTTCCAGAAATCCTGGTTGGAGAGTTCCTTATTTCTTGCTTAGTCCCTGATCCCGGGAAATCAGGGATTTCGGGAAAACCAGGAAATGTATTGAAAGTTCCCATAATTTTGCAACCCCTAGTCATAACTTATACTACACCCCAGGCCCACACTACTATAGTCTAGAGCAGGTTTTCTGTTAGGAAAATTTGGTGCCGGACAACGTGACGGGCAAGATTTTTATTTACCGGACATCCATATGCTTTGGGTACGTAATGCATTAGGACATCCATATGCTTTGGGTACGTATTGCATTAGGACATCCATATGCTTTGGGTACATAATGCATTAGGACATCCATATGCTTTTTTGTACGTAATGCATTAGGACATCCACCCATGGTGCTCAAAATCACATTTAGATTATTATAATTCATTTTAACAGAATATAAATTAGTGTTTTACTGAAAAGCGAAACATTGCCTGTTGCATCTTCATCCCTGCTTTAAATCATAAATGAATATCATTTAAAAAAAGACCAAAACATTTAGCCTAGAAAAACAAGTCGCCTACACAACTTCAAAATATTATATTTGTATAATATAATTTGCGAACATTTTAATTAATAAATAACACACAGCGGTTTTCAAATACAATCTAGGCCTCTCTTATTTAATTTAATTAGGCCTAATAAATAGCAAAACATGACTGTCTACGAACACCATGGCCGGCCGGTCATGGCTAGACGGGATCCAGCTTTTGTCAATTTAATGTCAGATTTGACTTTTCGTAGCAGGTTAGGAGAATTAACATAGCAGGTTAGGAGAATTAGGTTACGGTTAGGAAAAGGGTTAGAGTTAGCTAAAATGCTAAATAAATCGACTTAATTTAACAAACTTGCTTTAGAACGTAAACATTTTCTCTACGCCCCATGGCAAAATGTGCAGAATTGCAGGAAATGATATATATATTTTTTAAATATAAAAATAATCTTTGCCGTCACAAGGGGGGGCCGCTAAAATGTTTAGCTTGCAAAGTTGATCTTGTCTAGGGCGGCAGCATAACTGCTAGGACCGGACCTGACAAACACAATCATTTGCCTTTAATTTGCTTGTTTGCAGCAGACCTGAGACCAGCAGACCTGAGACCAGCAGACCTGAGACCAGCAGACCTGAGACCAGCAGACCTGAGACCAGCAGACCTGAGACCAGCAGACCTGAGACCAGCAGACCTGAGACCAGCAGACCTGAGCCGCTGCTGTGGGAAGTCAAAACTGTCCAACTCCTTGGAGCAGCTTGATGCACATCAGCCTCGTTACTTTGTCCTCAAGAAGGACTTGAAGACGTCTTCACTCTGTTTTGGAGAAAGAATCCCCTCTCTGCGGGCACACTGAAAACGGGGATAATCATCTCAATCTTTGCCTATTTTGCCCAGTCAGGGTACATTTAGCTGAAGTCCTTATTGAGGACCTCACGTCTTTTGCTTGAGTAAAAATAGAAACACAAATACCCAACACAAATTTCCAAGCAGCTTCAGGATTTATTAGCCTATGAAGTATTTTTGCCTTTGAAGTTGGAACACATCAACACACATTTATTCCATCAATGAATAAAACTTTTTTTTTTTGCAATGAATTTTTTTCCCCGGCTGGTATTTCCATCAGTTTGGCCGGCAACAATTTTATTTATTGTCTCTTCATTTTTTGGGGGGCCAAAAGCTGGCATTTACCGGCTAATGGAAAACCTGGTCTAGAGCTAGACTCACAACTTATCATTCACCAAATTAGAGCTGGAGTAGGGTTGCAAAACTACCGATAATTTACCAAAGTTACCAGAATGTTCTGTAATTTTGGTAATTAGCAGATGATCTATGGCAATCTATGGTAACTTTGGTAATTTATACTTTAATAACTTTTATAAAGTGTTCATATATATAGTATTCATGTTTTATATCCGTGTTCATATTATCCATTAGTTCCTAGTAGATAGACCATATGGTTAAAGAGAAAATAGCCTAATTCATGAAAAAGCATCTAATCAACAATGGCATTAGTTTCAATTAACTCTACAACTCTTCCAACTATTGACTCCCCCCCCCCCCCACAACTGCCACAAGTTTGGGACCAAAACATTTACAACAAACACATATTAAGATAAATAAAAGTGTGTAAATAATATTTAGGATATTTCATGCTGAAAGCCTCATATTAAACACCACTGGTATTCACTACGTTGATGGGTTAAATTTAGGATTATGTTTTACAGCTTTGTCATTCCATTTTTGTATTTTTTTTCATCTAATTTTATTATTTTATATATTTTAAATGTGTAGATAGCTACAGACACCTGTGATAATCTGAAGTATCCAAAAAGGCCAATAGATGTCATGTGATGAAAATTCCATAAAATTCTTGAAAGTTACTAAAATGCTGGTAGATCACTGGTAAACTTTGAAAGTTACCAGTAATATCCCCTCCTTTTGGAACCCTAAGCTGGGGTCAAAACATACACTACACCCCAGGCACACACTACTACAACTAGTCACAATGTATCATTCAACTCACTAAAGTTAGAGACAAAAATTAAGCTACAGTGCACCCCACACTACACTGCCCCACACTACACTGCCCCACACTACACTGCCCACACTACACTGCCCCACACTACACTGCCCACACTACACTGCCCACACTACACTGCCCCACACTACACTGCCCCACACTACACTGCCCCACACTACACTGCCCACACTACACTGCCCCACACTACACTGCCCACACTACACTGCCCCACACTACACTGCCCCACACTACACTGCCCACACTACACTGCCCACACTACACTGCCCCACACTACACTGCCCCACACTACACTGCCCACACTACACTGCCCCACACTACACTGCACCACACTACACTGCCCACACTACACTGCCCCACACTACACTGCCCCACACTACACTGCCCCACACTACACTGCCCCACACTACACTGCCCCACACTACACTGCCCCACACTACACTGCCCCACACTACACTGCACCACACTACACTGCCCACACTACACTGCCCCACACTACACTGCCCCACACTACACTGCCCCACACTACACTGCCCCACACTACACTGCCCACACTACACTGCCCCACACTACACCCCACTAAGAATAGTAGTCACTACAACTACAGCCCACTTGAGTTAAAGCTGCTGTCAAAACTTACATTACAGCCCTCTAGGAATAGAGTTACAACTCATTCTACACCCCTCTAGGAATAGAGTTACAACTCATTCTGCACCCCACTAGGAATAGAGTTACAACTCATTCTGCACCCCACTAGGAATAGAGTTACAACTACACTAGAGTCACAACTCACCCTTCTACACCCCTCTAGGAATGGAGTTGTAACTCAAACTACAGCCAATAAGAATAGAGTTAACGTCAGTCACAACTTTTTCAACGCCAGTGGACATCTTACACAGACCACAGCATTATAGATAGCGGTGGAGGGTCCAACTATATAAATCCCTCCTTGATACAGTTATTCTTACACAAATGAGCCCTTACAAAATAATGATGATAAGAATTATAAAAACACATCACACACTCCACCCAAACATCAGAATAGAAAACGTTCATACTCATCACACTGACAGTAGAGAAACACACATCTCCCAACAGGCAAACAAGGCCAGATCGTAACAGAGAGACATTACGGTGTCTGACACACTGTAACTGACCCCGAGCCCACCTGATCCTTTGCTCCACCGGCTACAGGCTTGATCACACAGGAATGAGAACCAATAACAGCACATTACACACCATATCCCTGGCTCAGACCCGCACAGACACACAAAATAATAAATACACACTAGTACACACACAGAAACACACACACACATACATGCAAATGGATGCATACACATACATACACACTCAGGAAATCACACACAAAGAAACACACAAATACATGCACACACACACACACACACACGTAGTGAGCCCCAGCACAGTGAGAGAGAGAAAGACCTATAAAAGCCCAGGAAATGAACAGTCCCTGAGGCAGAGGGGCACAGTAGTCCTGACATGCCGTGTGTGTGTGTGTGTGTGTGTGTGTGTGTGTGTGTGTGTGTGTGTGTGTGTGTGTGTGTGTGTGTGTGTGTGTGTGTGTGTGTGTGTGTGTGTGTGTGTGTGTGTGTGTGTGTGTGTGTGTGTGTGTGTGTGCGTCACATTTTTTGCAATTTGCGAGTTGAGTATTCTGAGTCCTGAAGGGTAGACGTGCTAAATTTCATTTTCAGATAGTTTGTTATCTTTACGTCGTTCCGAACATGTGTAATATGTTCTCAGTTCTAAAGAGTTTGTGTCATCGTGTGCAAGCGTGCATTAGCAAGTGTGTGATTCGTACAGTGAAGAAATGACACAGCTGCTAAGGTCAGTAGGAGACACCGAGTGAGGGGGTCGTTGTCATGGTGCCCACAGGAATAATAGAGGAGGGTGCTCAACAATGTTCCCTCTAAACTGTGTGCGGGCAGCTCGTAGTAGCCCCGAGACTACCTTGCAGCTCCCCCCAGGACTGCAGCTCAGAAGAAATATCAGCCCACAGAGAGAAGCCTGAGATTGAACTTCACTCAACTTTCTAGAGCAGTGGTCACCAACCAGTCGATCGACTTGTCGATATCCAAGGCATTTCTAGTTGATCGCCAAACATTTCTGTAAAAAAAACAACGATAAAGCCTTGTGTTCCTATTTTTTTTATTCGTCTCGGGCTGTTGGTGGTAGGTGCAGCCAATTCAGCTGCCCAACTGTTGCCATTTTGCCTTCCCAGGGGGCCCGGAGAGGAAATCAAGTGCACTATAAGCCTACCGCTGGCCAATCAGATTGCTCAGTTGACCGAGTCTGCAGTAACGTAGCAGACATAAAATAAAGTTATGGCAAAATTGATACTATGAGATTTAAAAAAGTTTAAAACCATGACTAGAGAGAGACTGTCAACGAATGCAGCAAAGAGCTGCTGTTTTTTTGAGTGAGTTCATGTTTAAGTTCTTACTCAGCACTGTCAAAACTTTGTATTCAACACTTTTATAAGACATAAAATGCACGTTCTTCCTATTTCCACTCAGCGCTACAACAAGCACTGCAGCAGTAATGAATGAGTAGGAAAGTGTATCTATAGGCTTGCGTTGTTGTTACTTTCTCTGTTCATAGGAGTAACAACATGAATTTGTACATGAGGCAGAAATAATGCGGTGCGACTCGAGTTTCGCAATCAGCTGGAAGACGGTGTCCCTTTTTGGTCAGTGTCAGTGGAGGAAAGGGAGAGCCGAGGGATGTTGAGAGACGGACCCTCAGTCTGCTGCTCTCTCCCTCCGCTGAGACTGACCATCAGATGCAGGCACCATCAGCCCAGTAAAATAAAAAGCAAATGTTTGCTCACTCAGCTGTGCATCACAAGTAACACAACAATGGATCTATTTCCGGTGTGATCATATAGCCTACCTCAAATTTTTAAATATCTTTTTTTTTATTTTTTAAATGTCCCGAACAAGAATGCATTGGCAGGTAAATTCAAGCAAAGCCAATATGCAGTGATAATGTTATGGGCCTATAGCTTACTGCACAAACCTCATTGCTACAGTACTGTTTTTAATTGGTTAATGTTGCATAGGCTTACATTTGTTAAGTCATGTTAATAAAAAATCAGAGCGGTAGATCTCGGCTTGCATTTTGACTCAGAAAGTGATCTTGACTCAGAAAAGGTTGGTGACCTCTGTTCTAGAGTTTTCCCTGTTAAAACTATCAACGTCTCCCTTTACTGTGGCAATTGTGATTGAATCAATTCAATATTAGCCACTTTCAATGCAACATAACGAAACAAAACTAACTATGCAAGATATTTTGTTGTATGCAAAACGCATCGGAGTAGGATTCCATTGCATTGACAGGCACTACTCAGCCCATACTCTACACAGACCGGTGCGGCATAAACAATCAGAGCTGCAGTAGGCCTATATGCAAATAGACCATTGCCATATATGGATCTGTGCCATTTACTTTGAACTGGACTGTGTTCACAGCATGAGCGGTTGTTCATATCCTTTGCTAGTTAGTGAGCCCAGTTATAGATCATTTGTAGTCAGCAATAGGAGTGATTGCTTCCTACAAGAGCACAAAACGTGTACATTTGTCTTTAAAAAGCTAAAGGGGCAGTGTTGTATTTTGACACAGGCTTGAATAAGCTAAGTAGCCAATAGGCAGAGGTTAGCATCATTTGTCTGATTCTCTGTAATAAGGGTATGGGAATAATAATGCATTTTATTTTGTAAATTGGTTTCTTACAACACAACAACTGTCACGATCGTCTTGCTGAGAGAGAGTGGACCAAGGCACAGCGTGTGCAAAATACATTCTCTTTTATTTTAGAGAAAGGAAAAAACACGCAACGAACACTTTAACAAACTGAAACAAAACAACAAACGATCGTGAAGCTATAGACGTAAGTGCACACACAAGCTACAAACGTACAACATAGACAATTACCCACATTAACCTAGTGCCTATGGCTGTCTTAAATATGGCTCCCAATCAGAGACAATTAATGACATCTGTCTCTGATTGAGAACCATTCAGGCAACCATAGACACAGCTAGACACCTACACTAAACACAAACCCATCTACTCTACTTAACCCCCTAAACCATACAACCACCCTAGACAATACAAAAACACATACCTTCCCCATGTCACACTCTGACCTAACTAAAATAATAAAGGAAACAAAGAATACTAAGGCCAGGGCGTGACAACAACATTTTTTGTCACCTCCTTGTCTGAAGGACAAGTGGATAAACAGGTTAATGTCAAACCTTGTATATTTTTTTCAAAAGTCTCATGGAATGTAGGCCTACATTGAACAGCACACATTGGCTGCTACTGTAGGCTAAATGATAGAACAGCTATTTCCATGTGAAAATGTTATGGGATGCATTTTCTCCATTGTTTTTGATGGTAAGCCACTCTGGTAGGCCACTCTGGTAGGTCTACATTATCATCAAATAGCCACAGTAGCCTACATGGTCACAGTAAAACTGTAACTTAAAGCGGGTACAGCCTCTGTGTTCACAGTAAAACTTAAAGCTGGTACAGCCTCTGTGTTCACAGTAAAACTTAAAGCTGGTACAGCCTCAGTGTTCACAGTAAAACGATAACTTAAAGCAGCTACAGCCTCAGTGTTCACAGTAAAACTGTAACTTAAAGCTGGTACAGCCTCTGTGTTCACAGTAAAACTGTAACTTAAAGCGGGTACAGCCTCAGTGTTCACAGTAAAACTGTAACTTAAAGCGGGTACAGCCTCAGTGTTCACAGTAAAACTATAACTTAAAGCTGGTACAGCCTCAGTGTTCACAGTAAAACTGTAACTTAAAGTGGGTACAGCCTCTGTGTTCACAGTAAAATTGTAACTTAAAGCGGGTACAACCTCTGTGTTCACAGTAAAACTTAAAGCTGGTACAGCCTCTGTGTTCACAGTAAAACTTAAAGCGGGTACAACCTCTGTGTTCACAGTAAAACTTAAAGCTGGTACAGCCTCTGTGTTCACAGTAAAACTTAAAGCTGGTACAGCCTCTGTGTTCACAGTAAACGCACGATGGAAGTTGCACAGAATTTAAACAACGTTCAAGTTTGCACTCAGCAGACCTGAAATTTTGCTCAGCTCTGACATTTTTTGAGGGAACATTGGTGCTCAGTGAAGACTGAAGAGAATGTGGGCAGGGTTAGGAGCACCTCACACTCAACATCACACTCAACACTGATGCATACAGTACCCAAAACACATCTGCAGACACAGGACTTGACTCACATTCAACGCTCACACAAACCCATTTTCATTCTGTATTTCATTCATTTATAGTGTTTATTTGATAGGATCAATGCACAATGATTAACATTGATATAATGAGACGTAGTAGTGCTGTAGTTAGCTAAACTTTTTCATTCATAGCTAATGGGTACCTTCCACCTATACACCTTAGGTTATACACTCTGTATGCATACACATGGAACATTCAAAACACAGACTCATCTCAATACAAACAGTCCACTTTCCCACTATTTTCCCAAACTTCTCCCTCCCTCTCTATCACTGTAATAACAGCATTCATAACAATCTACATGACAATCTGTGTCTTGGTCTATAATAGGGCGGCTGTGGACGGGGGTGAGGAAAGTAGGATTCATGCTACCTGGGATCCTTGGGACGTGCATACCCCCATTGAAGTTGACATTTAAAATGGTAATGGTTAAGGTTAGGGTTAGGTAAGGTTTATGGTTAAAGTTAGGGTATGGGTAGGGGTTAGGGTTAGGGTTAGGTAAGGTTTATGGTTAAAGTTAGGGTATGGGTAGGGGTTAAGGTGTGGTTTAGGGGTTTAGGGTAGGGACGTCCCAGGGACCCTAAAATAGCGACAGCCTAGCTGAAGGGAAGCGTTGCATGCTGGGACAGCAGCCTGCTGAGAGAGGGGCATTCTGGGAGGTGGTCTCCTGCAGGCAGGGCCTCTGGGAGCTGCAGCATGGTTAATGGGCCTTTCATGGCCGGGCTACAAAGCCTTTTGTCCAGGTCTAATTCAGCCTGCCCAGCACAGAGAGAAGAGCACAGGAGAGCAGGGGAGAGGGGGAGGGGGAAGGAGCAGTATGGAGGGGTTGGTTGAGAGTTTGTTTGGGACCCTCTCCCTCTTTCTCTTTCTGTGCTGCTGGTGGTCACTGAGGAGTCCAGAGCAGAAACACAAGTAGCAGTAACAACAACAAGACTCAAACACTAGCCAAGCACACAGAATTCTGGCCAACCACGCAGCGGCATTGGAAAACACCCTCAAATAGTGTTTATGACTCTCAAAAACATGTACAACGGTGGTTGTGTGTGTGTGTGTGTGTGTGTGTGTGTGTGTGTGTGTGTGTGTGTGTGTGTGTGTGTGTGTGTGTGTGTGTGTGTGTGTGTGTGTGTGTAGTACATCCATGCGTGCTGGGGGTGTATCCTTATTTTATGAGTGAGCATGTCTAATTATGGCCACTGTTTAGTGTATTAGTCAAACGAACAGTGAGTGTGATCATTTCGCCTATAATATCATCAGTCCCATGCATACCAATAACATTTGGATATTAACTAGCAGGGGGTGCATAAAGGATAGGCTGGACCAACCGCACACTGGCACTAACACATGGACATACGCACACACACACCACACACACCACACACACACTTCACACACTTTCACCTGAACAAGAGCAACAGGTGTCACAAACCAGCACGGCTTTGTATGCCAATGACACCCCTGCTGTGTTGCAATAACCGCTCAGGTACATGGTGGGAGTTCCTCCATTCAGCCAGGGGACAAGGTTGCCAGATTCCCACCAACCAACCCCCCCCCCCCCCACCACCACCACCACCAACTGGCCCGTATCAAACCCCTGTGATCTTAGTCAGAATATTCAGTTACTAATGACCTGGACAGGAATGGCTCCGTTTGGCCCCCTCATTTCAAAGTGTGCTGATTGAAGTGAAGTAGAGAATTCCAGAGGCGAGCGCGCGGGGGTTCTTTGCTGTGATCACTGTGGTATGAGACAGAGAGTGTGAGAGAGTAGTGAGATGCCTCTGACTGCGTCTGCCTCCTGCACACAACACGCCACAGCTGCGCTAGAGAGAGAGAGGCCTGCGGGCTTCAATGGACAGGGGTCAATAAAAACTCTTTGGGAACAACGCATACCAAATCAGGGGAACACACCAGTCTAGGGGAGGGGGGGCGTCTTTTTCTCCCCACACCACATTTAACTTTTGGGAACTAGTTTTTTTTTGCTCATGTACTTATCTTATTAAACTCCTTTACGCACAGGTACATACATGAGTTGAAACAACACTTCATCATCGCGCACGGCGGTAAGATCCACGGTGCGGTGAAATTAGAGTGTTTCTTGGGGGAAACTAGACGGCTTTACCAAACGTTGGGATTTGGGAGCGAGTCCCTATTGTTCAAATCCCTCCCCCTTCTTGGGAAGTGGGAGGACCCGAAAAGGCGTTGCAAAAGAGAGAATTGTTTGCAAGCTCACTCATCCAAAAACGGCCTTTCAATGTGAGAACTTGGGGAGCCGAAGAAAATGTCGGTGGCATCGCAGTAAATTACTAAAGCAGTAGCTTTAGAGGGAAAAGAAAAAGTTAAAAGTGTTTTTTCCCCGAAAATTTACTGAAGTAAAAAGCGGAGAAGGAGATCAAGTGGTGTCGGGAGGAGTGAATTCCAAATAAAGCACGTTTTGGTAAGTTTTTATCTCTACTAATGATCCATGTTTTGCACTACTACACGAAGTAATAACACATGCGTTACAAGTTAAAATATAATTGTATTCGTGTAATAACGGGTGCTATCGAGGCATCATATTTTACGCACGTATGTGTGATAACATAATTGGTGTAAGTTTAGTGTTTCCCATGTTCTTATGTGGATGCGGGTACCTTACTAACTTTGTGAGCAACAATTGTTTTGTTTCCACGTCTTTATTTAATTGAATTACCTTTCTGGCCAATCCAATAGAAACAAAGACTGCGCTTAATATTTGGGATATGGAACGAAACGGTCATGAAAAATACGAAGTTTGAAATGTCATTTTAGAAAGGTTGTAAAAGATAGTTTTGGGACACATTGAGTGATGGTGGTAGCTTTTGGCTGCGCTATCATTTCTGCCTTCAGTTTTCAGAATTGCGTCCTTTTTTGCAAAAGTCGTTTCTCTAACTTTTCGTATTGGTGTGTGAATACGTTTTTTTATTATGTTCGTGATATAAATATATATGATTTGTGATTCAAGGTTCTAATTTTAAGACCAATAGTGTGTCGATTTTTGCAGGCCTTAGCCTGTAGTCGTTCCCATAGAGAGTAACAGAAAACAGACACCGCAAGAACTGCCAAATTCCATCCCCATATTATTGGTTCCATGCCTACATCTTATTTATTAGAATGATTCACTATAAAATGGCCTGAACAGATTTTGTTTCTCATGACGCAAAGCTTTAACATCACTAATTGCGTGCTTTTAATAACCCACTCCCCTCATCATTAAACCAAACTTCCACTGTGCAAGAATAACCTTATTACAATAAATTGACAGCTGGTCAACTCTTCTGAACCATCAATGTGGTGGAATGCCTAAATGTATTTTAGCTGCAAGCTGTCAAGGGCGTCTCAGGCCACTGGGCACAGATGTCAGTTCAACGTCTATTTTTGATTAACATTTGGTTGAGTTTTCAACAAACGTGAATTCAACGGGAAAATAAAATATGACATATGACATTGAATTTAGGTTAAAAGTTGGATGAAAAAAAATGGTGTAAACTACATAAGTAAAAAAAAAAAAAATTAAAGTACTACTTCAGTAGTTTTTTTGGGTATCTCTACTTTACTTTACTATTTATATTTTGGACAACTTTTACTTTTACTTCACTACATTCCTAAAGAAAATAATGTACTTTTTACTCCACACATTTTCCCTGACACCCAAAAGTACGAGTTACATGTTGCATGCTTAGCAGGACAGGAAAATGGTCCAGTTCACACACTTATCAAGAGAACACCATCAAGAGAACACCATCAAGAGAACACCATCAAGAGAACATCATCAAGAGAACACCATCAAGAGAACACCATCAAGAGAACACCATCAAGAGAACACCATCAAGAGAACACCATCAAGAGAACACCATCAAGAGAGCACCATCAAGAGAACACCATCAAGAGAACATCATCAAGAGAACACCTACTGCATCTGATCTGGCGGACTCACTAAACACAAATGCATATTTTATAAATGGTGCTGTCTGCTTTGCTTAATATAAGGAAGTTGAAATGATTTATACTTTTACTTTTGATACTTAAGTATATTTAGAATCAAATACTTTTAGACTTTTACTCAAGTAGTGTTTTACTGGCTGACTTCCACGTTTACTTGAGTAACTTTCTATTAAGGTTTCTATACATTTACTCAAGAATGACAATTGGGTACTTCCACCACTTGAAAACATAGGAGATTCCCTTACATTGATGACTTTTTGCAAATCCAACAAGTTTTCTGTGTTGATTCAACGTCATCACATGTGAATTATGTTGTTGAAATGACGTGGAAACAACGTTGATTCAACCAGTTTTTGCCCAGTGGGACGTCATCCCTTTGCTGAGGAATGATTTAATGAGAACATGTTTTTTCTAATCCAGTGGCGCTAATGAGCTCTTGGCAAGTCCTCGCATGGGTGTCATTCTCACACTGGGGGGGGGGGGGGGGGGCTCGGGTTTCATACCTCCAGGTGTCGTTTTGTTATTTGGATTACATTTAGCCTGACTCACTCGCAAAGAAAAAACACCACAATTAAACTGACAAGACACCGTGTCGGTTGGAGAGATTCTTTCAGCTCAATACATGATGTTAGTTAGATTAAAGGTCGAGAAGAATTATCTCTTCAATTAAACTGAATAAGTGAATTGGTTTACCAAGAGGCTATGTATGTTTGGTATTGGTTGCTGTGCCTCTGTCTGAATATAAGGAAACTCTTGTTTGGTAGCTATGGTGCGGTAGAGTTTGTTGTTGATCATCGGCGGACGGGTGGATCAAAGCTATTCTCTAATTGATTCCAGTCTGCCGGGGTTTCTTTCCTTTCCCAGTCTTCTGACCTTATTTGGTGGCGCAGTTATGAGCAGCTATTAGCTATGCGCTGATGAACACACACATTTTACCATTCCATTTCCATGCCAGCCCAACATTAACCACTCGTTGGTAACAACAGGGTTAAAGACAAGGGTTGGTCCATGGGCCTATTCTGGAAAGATAACATCAGGCCTTGAAGTACCGTGAGTTGTTAAAACACATGGCAGGTCCTTATTTTTGTTGCCTTAATAGGTGTGTGTTTGACATTGTTTTGGTCCACTCTCAGTAGGTATGTCTTCATCTGTCCATTGGAAGCTTGGTTAGGACTCATTGGATAGATCTAGCCCTGTCTGGGTGTGTCTTCTTGGATTGTTCTGGTTCTGGCTGTAATAACTTTGGGTAGGAGAGCTCTTGTACTGGCTATGAGTCCATGGTTAGTGGTTACACTGAGTAGGTTCTGGTTGCTGTGTCTTGTTCTGCTTCTGACGCCATGGATATAGATTGGCACTGAGTCCATGGATAGTTTTTGTTCTGGCTATGACTCTGGGTGGATAGTTCTTATTCTGGATGTGGGACTTTTGAAGTTCTGACTGTGGAAAGGTTTATTGTTTTCTTAGAGGGTGTAACATTTCTTTAATTGACAAGAGGAGACAACCTCCTGAGGGTAGGCTTTCATCTGTGCTACAGCGGGTACAATCATGCAGTCATAGCAGCCTGCAGGCAGCTATCTGCGGGCCTGTGTGTGTGTGCCTGACTCTGTGTGTGTGTTTGCTTGACTCTGTGTGTGTGTGCGTGTGTGTGCGTGTGTGTGTGTGTGTGCCTGACTCTGTATTTGTGCGTGTGTGTGTGTGTGTGTGCCTGACTCTGTGTGTGCGTGTGTGTGTGTGGTGTGTGTGCATGATAGTTCTCCAATCAGGATTATGTCTTTACACAGGAATGTGCAGCTTGTCACTCTCGTCTTGAACATTTCCCTCTTAGGATGACCTGCATGTTCCAGTGAAGTCAGATCAGTGTATGATAGGATGTGTATTTCTTGTAGCGTGCACTGTGGAGTGTGTGTGTGAAAGAGAGATACTTTAGGCCAGGGATCGGCCACAAAAAAATCTGAATTCATCATGAGGGGCAGCAGTGGCTTGTGGGCCTGCATACTCACATCCATACCCATAAATGCAGTCAGAGCCGGCCCTAGCCTTTTAGGGGCCGGGCCCTAAGTGAAATTTTGTTGGGGTGTCCCCACAATTGTGAGCAAAACATTTTAGCGCCCCCCCCCCCTTGACAGCGGAGATAACCAAATTGAAGTTTTAGGGTTCATTTCATGCAATTCTAAACGTTGCCATAGGGTGGAAAGACATTTTTGCAGTTTTTAATATGGTGAGACGGACAAACAAAATCAATGGGGGCCCCACGGTCGGTAATTCGACCATGATTTCTACAAGTTTAGATATCTGTCCTCTAGACTCATTTACCAATCTACATTTCTTTGACTGTCAGTGACTGACATAACAAGATAAAATCGGCTGATGCACAACCACATCTAGACATTTCACCTTGTGTATTCTACTATTCTATCTCTACAGTAACACTCCTACTGAGTTCACAAAAATGTAGATCTAAAAAAAAAATTGTTGGTGGGATTGATTGGTGGGTCCGCCAGTTGCACATCCCTGCTTTAGGCTGTAGTAGGGTGTGTGTATCTGTCATTACATGGAGTCTATCCATATTAGCTGGTTCTACTAGTGTTGTAGTGTAATAGAGTGATTATACACACACACATAGCCAACAATGAAGGCTTGCTGTAGCTTAGTTGAACATTCTCCCAGAGCTCATACCTATTGCTCTGTAGTTTTCCATACAGGGCGTTCTGGCTGTGTAGTTGACATATTGTGCTTTAGGGTTATAGGGGTTGTAGGGTCAGGTTGCTCTTGTCCTGAAGGTTTTAGGTGTCCAGACTGGAGCGGCAGGTGGCCCGGGTGCAGTACCCTCCCCTGGGGCTCTGAGCCGCCCTGCCTCCCCGGACAGACCTTGCATACCTCACTAGCCTTCCACAGCCTCTCCCACACAGGACAAAAGGGGAGAGGTGATGGGGGAGAGAGGGAGGGGTGGGGAGGGAGGGTTGGAGAAAGGAGGTGGAGGAGGAAGGGATGGAGAAAATAGGTGTGGAGGAGAGATGGGTGGAAGGGTGAAAGAGAAAGGGAAGGGAGGGTGGCAGGTAGCCTAGTGGTTAGAGCGTTGGGCCACTAATCGAAAGGTTGCTGGATCGAATCCCTGAGCTGACAAGGTAAAAATCTGTCGTTCTGCCCCTGAACAAGGCAGTTAACCCACTGTTCCTAGGCCGTCATTGTAAATAAGAATTTGTTCTTAACTGACTTGCCTAGTTAAATAAAGGTTAAAATAAAAAACATTTAAAAAGGGGAGGACAGATATAAAGGAGAGCGGTAGCCACGGAGGAGTGAAAAGTCAGCATAGTTTGAGATGGTGTCTGGAGCTATGTGCTTTTGGCCTTTTAGAGGTGTTGAATGTATGTCTCTTACTTGAGACCTGTCACAGTGATAGTACAGTACCGCACTGAGTCACTTGACTAGAAGTCACCCGTATGTTTGGATAAATGCATGTGGGATCTCCAGCATCAGTGACCTCTAGTTGAGTTGACGCACACTCTGCTGTTTGTGAGAGACTGGCATAGTGTTGTCAGATCATTGATAAACTCCAGAGACTAGCGTGTACTAAGTAGATATTTGTTCACCCTCTCAAAGGCCATTCTCCATGAGCACCACCTAGCACGGCAGCACTCTGACTGAAACCTCTCAGTACAGTAGTACCCTCTCTCTGTTTCTGTCTTGTTTGTCTCTTCACCCTTTCTCTCTCACTCACTCTCTCTCTCTCCCCCCTTCGCTCTTTCTCTCTCTTACTCACTCTCTCTCTCTCTCTCTCCCCCCTTCGCTCTTTCTCTCTCTCACTCACTCTCTCTCCTCACGCTCTCTCACTTTCTCCCCCTTGCTCTTTCTCTCTCTCTCTCTCTCTCTCTTTTTCTTTCTCTCTCACACACACACACACACACACACACACACACACACACACACACACACACACACACACACACACACACACACGCACACACACACACACACACACACACACACACACACACACACACACTGTTGAACAATTTGTGAGAACAGAACCCCACGGAGCCATCAACTTATTTTGGTTCCCAATGATTTATTCTCCCTCCATTCTTGCACACCATCTTGTGCCAATGTGTTGTGACTGAGTTAGAACTGAATAATCCATCACTCTCTGGGACAGTTCTAGGAATGTTACTGTTGTTTATGATAGACAGTGGAATGTCTGCTCTAGGGAGGGATCAACCAATGACTTACTCTTCAGTTACGCTCAAAGTAGTTTTTCATTGGTTATTGTTTGCATATCAGGTTGTTTCTGTGGCTAGGAGTCACTTTTCTCTGTCCAGTAGTTGAAAAGGGAGTAACTGATTATTTAAAAAACTGTTATCAGTTACGTTACTGAGACCAGACCACTGTGATGACACACCAAATGTGTTTGATGGATCCTTTTTGTCTTCTTCTAATGCCTCTTAGGGGGAAAGTAATCGGATTACATTCATGAGTTTAGGTAATCCAAGTTACGTGACTAATTACAATTTTGGACAGGTAACTAGTAACTGTAACAGATTACATTTAGAAAGTAACCTACCAACCCTGCAGTAGTATTTCAGGGTCCGGGGTTGTTGAGTTTGTTCTCTGATTCAAAGGACGTGCACCTTGTCACTCAACGATTTTTCAGTTAGTATCAGGAAGAAAGGTGATGGTGATTAGATTTTTCAGTTAGTATCAGGAAGAAAGGTGATGGTGATTTGATTTTTCAGTTAGTATCAGGAAGAAAGGTGATGGTGATACGATTTTTCAGTTAGTATCAGGAAGAAAGGTGATGGTGATATGATTTTTCAGTTAGTATCAGGAAGAAAGGTGATGGTGATTTGATTTTTCAGTTAGTATCAGGAAGAAAGGTGATGGTGATTTGATTTTTCAGTTAGTATCAGGAAGAAAGGTGATGGTGATTTGATTTTTCAGTTAGTATCAGGAAGAAAGGTGATGGTGATTTGATTTTTCAGTTAGTATCAGGAAGAAAGGTGATATTGATTTGATTTTTCAGTTAGTATCAGGAAGAAAGGTGATGGTGATATGATTTTTCAGTTAGTATCAGGAAGAAAGGTGATGGTGATTTGATTTTTCAGTTAGTATCAGGAAGAAAGGTGATATTGATTTGATTTTTCAGTTAGTATCAGGAAGAAAGGTGATGGTGATATGATTTTTCAGTTAGTATCAGGAAGAAAGGTGATGGTTATTTGATTTTTCAGTTAGTATCAGGAAGAAAGGTGATGGTGATATGATTTTTCAGTTAGTATCAGGAAGAAAGGTGATGGTGATTTGATTTTTCAGTTAGTATCAGGAAGAAAGGTGATATTGATTTGATTTTTCAGTTAGTATCAGGAAGAAAGGTGATATTGATTTGATTTTTCAGTTAGTATCAGGAAGAAAGGTGATGGTGATATGATTTTTCAGTTAGTATCAGGAAGAAAGGTGATAGTGATTTGATTTTTCAGTTAGTATCAGGAAGAAAGGTGAAGGTGATATGGGTCCTACTACCATCATAGGCAAAGGTGATGAAACTGATCTATTTGTCAGGACTGCGTGTCATCATTATTCCCAGACATGTGGAAACCTGTCTCTTAACTGGATGGATGGAGAATGGCGTCTTTCCCTGGCCTGGGATAATACCACTAGTCTATTTCTGTTGCTTCACTCATAAATCAGAAGAACTGGTCTGAGAACAGCAGCACAGTAGTTTGTGATGCTATCTTGTCCTGGTGTGACAGCGAGCTGCACAGGTCTTTCTGTGCATATTATCCCAGTTTCTGCCTGTGTTCGTTTGTCTATTGCTATTGGCACAGGTCTGTGTATTGTCTGTCTGCACATGTGCAGTCCTGCGTTTTGGCCTGCTTCTCTTTTAGTCCGGAACGACATCAATATCGTTTGAGTGACGGGACACATGGAACTCCTCTGGCCGTGCTGTAACGTCTGTCAGAGAGTCTCACACACACGCACACACACACACACAGCTGTAATCCAGCTTCTGACACTCAACGCTCCTTTTGAAATGAGCCTCCTTCAGATGTTCCTGTGGCAGTTAGGGCTCAAGGCGGCACACACATACACACACACACTCACACGCACACTCACACTCACATACACTCACACACCTGAACTTTATTACTATGTAATAAGCATTCTAGTAGTTCTCTATAGCATATGACCCCTATCTCTCAGCCATCTCTCTCCTTTCTCTATGCCATAGCCCTATATTTTCTCCCTCCCTCATTTTCTCCTATTTTTCCCAAGGCTGTTTCTTATATCTCCCTTCTATCACCTCTGTGCTAGATGCCCCCTTGTTGTCCCTCATGATGAAATCAGGGAAGGGACTGTGGATCTGTCTCCGTCCGTTAGTATGTTCATTTGTACATTAGTCACACGCGATATCTCAGACAGCACTGGCCCGATTTTGACAAAACTTGGTTGAATGATGCAGCTAAATTTGGTATGCATGTTGCAAACACGGTCAAGACTTAACATATGCAGAACATTCATATCGACCTCACGGTGGCGCTATAACTTGATCTGTTTGACTCAGTGATGGAATTTGGCACACATGCTCAGGGATATGAGTCTAGCTAACCTAGACTGTATCTCAAACACCACTGGCCTGATTTTGATGAGATTTGGGTGAATGATGGGTCTTGCCATAGAGATGCGTCATTTACAAAATTGCACTGATCGGCCCAAGAGGGGCACTGGATTGTTCAAGGGGGACGCAATGTTTAATTTTGCCTTGTTCTATATGTATCTTTCTCTCTCTCTATTTCTCTCTTTCTCTGTCCTGTCTCCCTGCTCTCCTTAGAGAGAGCAGTATAGGAGGAGGCAGGATGGGCTGGGCTGAGCTCTCCTGGTTCCTACTGAATAATAGGAAGACATTTCTCTTGATTTATAATTGGTTCTATTCACTCTGATGTATGAGCTGCCAAAGGAGCTAGGGGCCCCTTCCATTCCCTCCCTCCCTCCCTCCCTCCCTCCCTCCCTCCCTCCCTCCCTCCCTCCCTCCCTCCCTCCCTCCCTCCCTCCCTCCCTCCACTGCAGCCTTGGAAGAACTCACAGGGAGTAGGTTGTATGTATGTGCAAATGTACATGGGTGTATGCACATGTGTTTTATCACTCTTTTGTTGCTGCCAATTTCCCTGCACAGCAGGAAATGCAAACTTGTAGTGTATTTACGTTTTATGAAATGTTCTAAAGTTTGTCATTTCCACTTTGAACTTTCAGACTTGACTTGCCCTAACGAAAATATATCAACCCCTACAAAAATGTTTATTAATTATAATCCATGTAGTAATTCAAATTTCCTGTGGATGCAGGATTATTTTTTTCCTGTTGTAGCAAACTGGCTCAAATTAAGATCCTACATCTGTAAGAATGACAAACTTTCGGAAGTGGCAAGATGGCGGACTGAACGTAGCTAAAGTTGAAGTGGGAAGTTTACATACACTTAGGTTGGAGTCATTGAAACTTGTTTTTCAACCACTCCACACATTTCTTGTTAACAAACTATAGTTTTGGCAAGTCGGTTAGGACATCTACTTTGTGCATGACACAAGTAATTTTTCCAACAATTGTTTACAGACAGATTATTTCACTTATAATTCACTGTATCACAATTCCAGTGGGTCAGAAGTTTACATACACTAAGTTGACTGCCTTTAAACAGCTTGAAAATTCCAGAAAATTATGTCATGGCTTTAGAAGCTTCTGATAGACTAATTGACATAATTTGAGTCAATTGTAGGTGTACCTGTTGATATATTTCAAGGCCTACCTTCAAACTCAGTGCCACATTTTTGTAGACCTCCACAAGTCTGGTTCATCCTTGGGAGCAATTTCCAAACGCCTGAAGCTACCACGTTCATCTGTACAAGCAATAGTACGCAAGTATAAACACCATGGGACCACGTAGCCGTCATATCGCTTAGGAAGGAGACACGTTCTGTTTCCTAGAGATGAACGTACTTTGGTGCGAAAAGTGCAAATCAATCCCAAAACAACAGCAAAGAATCTTGTGAAGATGCTGGAGGAAACATGTACAAAAGTATCTATATCCGCATTAAAACGAGTCCTATATCACCATAACCTGAAAGGCCGCTCAGCAAGGAAGAAGCCACTGCTCTAAAACCGCCATAAAAAAGCCAGACTAAGGTTTGCAACTGCACATGGGGATCGTACTTTTTGGAGAAATGTCCTCTGGTCTGATGAAACAAAAATAGAACTGTTTGGCCGCAATGACCATCGTTATGTTTGGAGGGAAAAGTGAGATGCTTGCAAGCTGAAGAACACCATCCCAACTGTGAAGCACGGGGTGGCAGCGTCATGTTGTGGGGGTGCTTTGCTGCAGGAGGGACTGGTGCCCTTCACAAAATAGATGGCATCATGAGGGATGAAAATTATGTGGATATATTTAAGCAACATCTCAAGACATCAGTCAGGAAGTTAAATCTTGGTCGCAAGTGAGAAAGAAGAAGTTCCTGAATCTGTAGTTCGAGAGTTCCTCCTTACAACGCTTCAGATTCCTTGCGAAGCTATCGACAAAATCCAACTTGAACGTGTACACCGCTTCGGACAGAGGGCCGAGGGGAATGAACGCCCAATTGTTGCCAAATTTGCTTTCTTTTTTTTTCTTACTTTTCTCCCCAATTTTCGTGGTATCCAATCGCTAGTAATTACTATCTTGTCTCATCGCTACAACTCCCGTACGGGCTCGGGAGAGACGAAGGTCGAAAGCCACGCGTCCTCCGAAGCACAACCCAACCAAGCCACACTGCTTCTTAACACAGCGCGCCTCCAACCCGGAAGCCAGCCGCACCAATGTGTCAGAGGAAACACCGTGCACCTGGCCCCCTTGGTTAGCGCGCACTGCGCCCGGCCCGCCACAGGAGTCGCTGGAGCGCGATGAGACAAGGATATCCCTACCGGCCAAACCCTCCCTAACCCGGACGATGCTAGCCCAATTGTGCGTCGCCCCACGGACCTCCCGGTCGCGGCCGGCTGCGACAGAGCCTGGGCGCAAACCCAGAGACTCTGGTGGCGCAGCTAGCACTGCGATGCAGTGGCCTAGACCACTGCGCCACCCGGGAGGCCCCAAATTTGCTTTCTTTAAAGATAAAATAATGGTTAAAAGCCTGGGTAAAAGACTTGCTGGCAAGAAAATTGTCATGAATGTCCAGTTCCCAAAGGACATTGCAGAAAGTTCTGTATCCAATTTTCAAGGAAAATAGATAGAAAGGTAAACGAGTAGCTCTCGTCGTCGATAAACTATATATCGATAACCAGTTGTTCAGAGACACGAAGACTACTCCATGGCTATTTTAAAAATTACAAAGTTCTTGTAGAGGCAAGTTATGAAACACACAATTTTAGCCCGGTTATGGATTGTAATAATACAACAAAAAATATAGCGTTTCTATCTATCTTCAAATATAACTTTTGGAACACAAAAGCACCAATTCAACATGGTGAAGATAAAAACTCATTAAACAGAAGGCACAGTATGTGTGGATGGTGTGGTGTGTTTTTTTATGTTTGGGAAAGTGTGGCGTTGAGTGAGAAAGGAAATGGTTGCATATCCCAGAACCAAAGTATTGCTGTGAGCAGGGGTTGTGAGAGAGCTTTCAATGTTGTTCAGATGAGGGATATACATACGTATTTATTTATTGTCCTATCATGGTGGAACTAAATGTTTTAAATTAATTATACATTTATTTATGATCCTATATTGATGGAATGGTCCACAACCCTATACCCTAGACACCCACCTGAATGACCCAGATACTAAGGAGAAGTCCCTAGCTGTTTTATGGACCTGCTGTAAGCTAGTGAGATATACATGGCGGAGGCTTAATCAAGCTAGTCGTCTTGATTACATTCTTATGTCATTCTCTCTGGCACCAAAAGTTTAAAAAGTGTTGATAGGGGACAGAATGCGGTCAGATCATCACATAATTGGCATATATATTACTCTTACAGAATTTCCACGTGGGAGAGGATATTGGAATTTTAATCAAAGCCTACTAGATGATAAATTGTTTATAACTAGGACAGAAGAATTTATAACTGACTTTTTCCAGACATAACATAGGTACAGTAGATCCCCTTATTGTATGGGACACTTTTAAATGTGCCTTTAGAGGCCATGCAATTCAGTACTCATCTATAAAACAAAAGCAATTTAGATCAAAAGAGTCCATATTAACAAAGGAAATTGAAGGACTAACAGTACAGTTAGATAGCAATTAAAACTGTACCATAGAGGCACAGAATAAGTTAGAGGAAAAACAAAAAGAAATTGAGAAACTTATTCAAGAAAGATCGAGTGTAATATATTATAAATATAAAGCGAACTGGATGGAATATGGGGGAAAATGCACCAAATTCTTTTTTCAATCTTCAACATAGAAATGCTACCAAAAAAAATATTGAAACTTGTTACAAATGATGGAGTCACGCATGATTCACCGAATTATGTTTTGAAAGAGGAAGTAAAGTACTTTAAGAATATGTTTTCATTTCAGTCTCCTCCATCTCCACTAACCGAAGCTAATTGTATGGATTTGTTTCCTATTAATAATGTAAAATTAACATCTGTACAGAAAGACTCATGTGAAGGCCAAATTACAGTGGAGGAACTTCTTGATACAATTAAAGCCTTTAAGGCTGGGAAAAGTCCAGGGCTGGATGGCATACCAGTGGAAGTATACCAAACTGTTTTTGATATACTCAGAGGACCATTATTAGCATGTTTTAACCACTCCTATATAAATGGTAGATTATCGGACACACAACAAGAATGTCTGATTTGATTATTACTGAAACAGGATCCAAGTGGTGTATATATAAAGATCCAGTCCATTAAAAAAATTGGAGGCCTCTCACACTTCAGTGTTGTGATGCAAAAATCCTAGCTAAATGCTTGGCGCATAGAATTAAAAAGGTTTTGTCAGATATTATTCATCCTAATCAGACAGGATTTTTACATGAACGATACATTGGAGATAATAGAAGACAAGTACTGGAAACAATAGAATACTATGAAATATCGGGGACACCAGGCCTGGTTTTCATAGCTGATTTTGAAAAGGCTTTTGATAAAGTATGACTGGAGTTTATATATAAATGCCTAGAATATTTGAATTTTGGAGAATCTCTTATAAAATGGGTTAAAGTTATGTATAGTAAGCCTAGGTGTAAAATAGTAAATAATGGCTGCATCTCAGAAATGTTTAAGCTGTCAAGAGGAGTAAAACAAGGTTGTCCGCTATCGGCATATCTATTTATTATTGCTATTGAAATGTTAGCTGTTAAAATTAGATCCAACAATAATATTAAGGGATTAGAAATCCATGGCTTAATAACAAAGGTGTCATTGTACACTGATGATTCATGTTTTCTTTTAATACCACAATTAGAATCCCTCCACAGCCTCATAGAGGATCTAGATACATTTGCTAACCTCTCTGGATTAAAACCAAATTATGATAAGTTTCCTTTATTATGTATTGGATCACTAAAAAATGCTCATTTTACATTAACGTGTAGTTTACCAATAAAATGGTCTGACGGGGATGTGGACATACTCGGTATACAAATCCCGAAAGAAAGAAATGATCTCACTCCAATAAATGTTTATAGAAAGTTAGCAAAAATAGATCAGATCTTGCTACCATGGAAAGGAAAATACCTGTCCATTTCTGGAAAATTCACCCTGATTAACTCTTTAGTCATATCACCATTTATCTGTTTGCTTATGGTTTTGCCTACACCTAGTGACCTGCTTTTTAAATTATATGAACAAAAAATATTACATTTTATTTGGAATGGCAAGCCAGACAAAATTAAAAGGGCCTATTTATATAACGAATATGAATTTGGAGGGCAGAAATGATTAAATATTAAAGCATTAGACCTCTCACTAAAGGCATCAGTCATACAAAAGTTATACTTAAATCCAAACTGGTTCTCTAGTAAATTGGTTGGAATGTCTCACCCCATGTTCAAGAATGGCCTTTTTCCCTTTATTCAGATAACACCTGCTCACTTTCGGTTGTTTGAAAACAAAATAATCTCCAAAATATCGTTATTTTTTAAAAACAAGCCTTAGAAAGTTGGTTGCAATTTCAGTTTAATCAAGCTGAAAAGACAGAACAAATAATACAGCAAATATTGTGGTTAAACTCAAATATACTATAATGTATTTTTCGATAAAATGTCAAGTTTTGTAACTTATATCATAAATAGGACTGGTGGAGTTATGTCACACATGCAGCTAACACAGACATATGGAAATGTCTGCTCTAACCAAAATTACAACCAACTAATTGCAACTTCCACAAAAATTTAAGAAGCAAGTAGAAGGGGAAAAAGGAAGGAACTTGTCTGTCGACCCTGTATTAAAGAACATAAATGTTTAAAGACAATTGTGATATATAAAAACATATACCAATTTCATTTAAGGACCAAAAAACTGACAGCTGTGCCATATAAATTGCAAAATAGTTGGGAAGAGATTTTCAATGTACCGATTCCATGGCACATGGTGTATGAATTGACACGCAAAACAACGCCGGATTCAAAACTTAGAATTGTTTTATTGAAATTATTATACAAGATTCTTGCAACCAATAGAATGTTATAATATATACAATCTTCCCAGCTCTGCAGATTTTGCTGTGAGGAGGCAGAGTCATTATATCAATTATTCTGGTACTGTCCATATGTAGCTCGTTTTTGGTCACAGGTCCAGGAATGGCTGAAGAATTGCAACATTTGCCTTGAACTAACGCTGCAGATAGCAAAACTGGGTGATTTGAAAAGTCATAGTCAATCAATCAATCAATCAATCAATAATATATTAATTATTTTAGCAAAAAAAAAAATCTTTAATTTACATTCTGTAGAAGCTATAAGAATAGAAAGGTTCAGTACTTTTGTGAAGCATCACAGCACAGTTGAAAAATATATGGCAAATAGAAATCCAAAATGGATGGTGTTCTCGCCAGAGATAGATGGGAGGGGTTGAATGGAGCCTGAAGAGTGGGACTAATAACAAGATAACCAATGTAAAACATACAGGGTCTGTAAAATGTATATATGTCCAGAAATGTTGTGAAATAGGACAGTTACAAATAGAAATCAAACTGGATGGACATCAGAAATAGAGGAAGGCTTAAAAACAAACAAAATAGAACTATTGTAAAACAGATTGTGTCTGTAAAATGTGTATAAGATGTATAAACTGAAGATAGAAGCCTAAGTGTTATTGTTTATTAGTTTACTCCAGTTGGGGGAAGGGTGGTAGGGTTTGCGGGGAATAATAAAGGTATTTTCTTTTAAAAAGTATGTATGTGTATGTATGTATGTATGTATGTATGTGTATGTATGTATGTGTGAATGTTTTTGTAAGCATATGTATGTATATGGGTATGTACGTGTATGTATATGGATATATATATTTACCCCAAAAAGATATGGTGGATTGGAAATGACTCAAACAATTACATTGATGGAAGCAACAATCTTTCCGCAATATTGAGCTGATCCACCCATACATTTAAAAAAATAAAATTAAAGATCTTACATGTGTATGTATAATCTGTTTGTGATGGGGGAAAATCGATACATTTACATGTCGGGATATTTTTTAAAATAATATATCGTATCGTTTAGACTATTGCAATATTATGGTGAGAAATATGTTTGAAACAACATCAAATCACAATAAAATCACAGTATTGAATCGCAATACATATAGAATCGCAATACATATCGTATTGGCACCTAAGTATGTTGATAATATGGTATCGTGAGGTCCCTGGCCATTCCCAGCCCTATAATCCATGTACATGGCTGTACATATGTAGGATCTTTATTTGATCCAATTTCCTACAGCAGGAAAATAATCCTACAGGAACAGGAAATGTAAATTATTATTATTACTATTATTGTTATTATTAGTATTAGTGTTATTATTAGTATTATGTGGATTATAATTAATGGACATTTTTTGTAGGGGTTGATACATTCTTCTTTAGGGTGAATCAAGTCTGACATTTTAAAGTGGAAATTACAAACTTTAGAAGCCTTTTTAAACCTTGAATACACTATAAGCTTGCATTTCCTGCTGTGCATGAAAATTCTCAGCAACAAAAGAGTGATCAAATTAAGATCCTACGTTTGTATGTTTGTTAGGTGAGTTTTTGGAGGATTGGAGTGGTCTTGTTTTTTTACAGTCTATATGGAAACATTTCTGGAGTTAGCTTCAAGGGTTTGAATTTTTTGATGCCTCTGTGAGTATACTTTTTCTATGTGGCGACACCACTCTGGGGGTGTGTGTGTGCACTGTAAAACTTACAATTGTAAGGCCACGAGCTGCCATAGCATTGTGAGTTTGCTTAACAAACATTTTGTTCAGCAAACTCACAACAAAAAGTTTGTGTGTGAGTTTGTGAATTGACATGTTTTATTTTCTTACAGTGTAGTGTGTGTGTGTGTGTGTGTGTGACTGATAACGGGCATTAGTTTGGTGTCTTCTCTCACACACACACACACACACACACACATAATAAAGGCTCTTACATGTTTAAATGTAACCTTTATTTAACTAGTCAAATTGGTTAAGAACAAATATATATTTACAATGATGGCCTACACCGGCCAAACCCTAACCCGGACGGCGCTGGGCCAATTGTGCGCCGCCCTATGGGACTCCAAATCTCAGCCGGTTTTGATCCAGCCTGGATTCGCCTCAAGCACTGAGATGCAGTGCCTTAGACCGCTGCGCCAGTCGGTAGCCCCAATTCCATCAGAAAACGTAATAGTAAACAAACACTGTATAACCTCAAAACATGGTAAAATGTATCATTTTGATAACATGGAAGGTCACTACTTACATCCATAGTTGTGTCTATGATTTGAGAGTGGTTACATTTCTCCTGCTTCTTCCCTCACCTTTTTACCAAAACAGTGGCAGGGTCGTTGTTGTTTGAACTGCAGATTGCCCCTTTAACATATCGGCCTAGTAAAGTCTTTATGAAACATCCATCCTCTCATCCCAACCTGTTGCCTGTTTATAAACTGTGTTTGACTGTAGAGGAAGTAATGCCCAGGGGGGTAGTGGGTAGGCCTCAGTCAGGTGGTGCTAGTTCCCATGGCCCGGGAGGACACACAGGAAGACATCCATCCAGTGTCCGTCATACGTGACGGTATGTGTTAGTTAGCCATGGCATTGTGAATGCTGCAGTAGCCCCATAATTAGCGTTGGCTGGTTAATTCTGCCTTGTTATATAAAATATGCAAATGCCTTGGTGCCTAATTGATTAGAGCCCCCTCTGGGCCTGGCTTGATCTCACTCGTTAATCCCCGAGACGGCCTGGTGCTCGTTAGCGTGGATGGAATGATGGGGTGGATGGGCTGGGGAGGGGGGTAGCTCACTAATACTTTGTGAAGGGTGTGGGTGGGGTCCCAACCTCGTTAGATGATGCTTTTGATGTGTACTTTTTGGGGCATAGGAGCGGTTGATGTCTAGAGATGTGGAGAGGGGGATTGTGGGTGCTCAGCTCAGAGAGAGGGGTATGAATGGGGCGTGGCCAGCTGGGTTCCACCTGCTGGAGCGGGATCATCTGCCAACCTCAGACCTCGCCGGGGGGCATGTTCAGGAAGGCAGAACGTTCTGATGGAAATGCCTTGTAAAGTGTAGCTAACATATAAACTCCCTAATCTACATGACATAGACTTGTGTGTGTCCTATGTACCTAATGCATTTCTATCTGAACATTTTATAACATTGGTTGTACCACATGGAACAGGACCCAGAACTCTCCAGAATGCTGAGGCCTAGCCATAGCATGGGGACCTGGGAGTAACTGTTTCCTGTTGACTGGAGCTATGGTTGTTTAAGTAAAGTGTATTCTTTTAAAGCTACTGGGATGAAAAGCAAAAACAAAACGGTAGCCCCGCCACTTGTTTTGGTAAACAGCTGAGGGACCGGGCTAAGTAATTCATCTCAAATTCTTTACTACTATAGATCCATTTTCCACTTGAGAGCAGAGCTGTAGCGGTTGTTTTCGTCTTGTCTTCTCCACTCAGCCCCAGCCTGACCGAAGGGCCAGCAACCAGATTGACTGAGTGAGGGGAAAATATGTTGGACACATTCAAACAACGCTCTCACACGCGCTCACACACTCACACACCCTCTCATTGACAAGACCCTATGTCCTCCTGCTCGCCTGCCAGTTGACATCCCCTCTATTCATTTAGACCCCATTCTGCTTCTCAGTCAACCCCTCTCCAGCCCCTTCACCCCCCAACCCTCACCCATCTAAGACTGAACCACACCACCACCCCACTCACCTCTCCACACTACTATCAACCCCCCCATCCCTCTCACACACACACACACACACACTTCTCCTCTCCTCCGTTGAGCGGCCCCCATCATCAGCTCTTCCTGGGGCCCTTCAGAGTAGCATCTCCCCTTTCTCTCTGGGGGTCTGCAGGGTCTTTGTCTGCGCACCGGCCCACTGCTTCACAATGACTCTCCACTCTATTAAGGTGCGTTCTGCCTGTTAGCGTCGCCAAGGGCAACCGGCATCCCGCATGGCAGCTATGCAGCGCGGCATTGTGGGCCTGCGGGCCCGAGCAGAGCAGTTGAACCCGGTACTCCTCACACTTGACACCGCATGTGTTTATCTAAAGGGGGGCCATTGTGATGTTTGGATGGGTGGGTAGTGAAGGACGTAAAATGGTGGGTAGAAAGAGAGAGATGGATGAGGAGGGGGTGATAAATATTCAACAGTTCAGCTCCTCAGAAGGAGTTGCCTACCCAACAACCCTAGCCCCCTCTCCTCTCTCTCTCAACCCTCCTGTGTCCTCTCTCTCCTCTCTCTCCCACCCTCCTGTGTCCCCTCTCTCCTCTCTCTCTCAACCCTCCTGTGTCCTCTCTCTCCTCTCTCTCTCAACCCTCCTATGTCCTCTCTCTCTCCCACCCCTCCTGTGTCCTCTCTCTCCTCTCTCCCCCAACCCTCCTGTGTCCTCTCTCTCTCAACCCTCCTGTGTCCCCTCTCTCCCACCCCTCCTGTGTCCTCTCTCCTCTCTCCCTCAACCCTCCTGTGTCCTCTCTCTCCTCTCTCTCTCAACCCTCCTGTGTCCTCTCTCTCCTCTCTCTCTCAACCCTCCTGTGTCCTCTCTCTCCTCTCTCCCTCAACCCTCCTGTGTCCTCTCTCTCCTCTCTCCCACCCCTCCTGTGTCCTCTCTCTCCTCTCTCTCCTCTCTCTCTCAACCCTCCTGTGTCCTCTCTCTCCTCTCCCTCAACCCTCCTGTGTCCTCTCTCTCCTCTCTCTCCCACCCTCCTGTGTCCTCTCTCTCCTCTCTCTCCCACCCTCCTGTGTCCTCTCTCTCCTCTCTCCCCCAACCCTCCTGTGTCCTCTCTCTCCTCTCCCTCAACCCTCCTGTGTCCTCTCTCTCCTCTCTCTCCCACCCTCCTGTGTCCTCTCTCTCCTCTCTCTCCCACCCTCCTGTGTCCTCTCTCTCCTCTCTCCCCCACCCCTCCTGTGTCCTCTCCTCTCTCCCACCCCTCCTGTGTCCTCTCTCTCCCACCCTCCTGTGTCCTCTCTCTCCTCTCTCCCACCCCTCCTGTGTCCCCTCTCTCCTCTCTCTCCCCCCCCTCCTGTGTCCTCTCTCTCCTCTCTCCCACCCCTCCTGTGTCCTCTCTCTCCTCTCTCCCACCTCTCCTGTGTCCTCTCTCTCCTCTCTCCCCCACCCCTCCTGTGTCCTCTCTCTCCTCTCTCCCCCACCCCTTCTGTGTCCTCTCTCTCCTCTCTCCCCCACCCCTTCTGTGTCCTCTCTCTCCTCTCTCCCACCCCTCCTGTGTCCCCTCTCTCCTCTCTCCCACCCTCCTGTGTCCCCTCTCTCCTCTCTCTCCCACCCTCCTGTGTCCTCTCTCTCCTCTCTCTCCCACCCTCCTGTGTCCTCTCTCTCCTCTCTCTCCCACCCTCCTGTGTCCTCTCTCTCCTCTCTCCCACCCCTCCTGTGTCCTCTCTCTCCATGCCAGAAAGCAGATGGAATGTGAGTGCTCAGAGAGGAGGCTCCAGCCTAGTTTTATCCAATTAGCAGGCTTGTCAAATGAATTTATCCTGTGAGGCAGGGGGACAATAGGGAACCCAGGAACCCTGCCTGCACCACAAAGAGGCTTTATCAACATACTCCTAATACCTTTCACCATGTCATTCTACTAAACCCCATACTGAACGTATGCCCATAGTACTAATGCAACATCCAAGACTCATACATACTGTTTGCAATTTCCCCAATCTCCAAGAGCAAACAACATACTCAGTCATAACCATGCAACACACATACATACCGATACACACATATTATAGGCCAGCCCAACCCATACACACATACTCACAAGTCATGTGTATAGACACACACAAACTACTGCAACATAGCCGCGGGAAGTAGAAGTGCTGAGGGTACTGCAGCACCCCCGAATAAATAGTTTTATAAATAAAACAGTCATTCTACAAAATGTGTGATCTAGGCCTTTATTACTCCTGTATGTGCGGAGAAACATACTCTGTGTCTCTGTCCTAAATCAGAGGAGCTGTCTCTGTGTCTCTGTCCTAAATCAGATGAGCTGTCTCTGTTCTAAATCTGAGGAGCTGTCTCTGTGTGTCTCTGTCCTAAATCAGAGGAGCTGTCTCTGTGTCTCTGTCCTAAATCAGAGGAGCTGTCTCTGTGTGTCTCTGTCCTAAATCAGAGGAGCTGTCTCTGTGTCTCTGTCCTAAATCAGAGGAGCTGTCTCTGTTCTAAATCTGAGGAGCTGTCTCTGTGTGTCTCTGTCCTAAATCAGAGGAGCTGTCTCTGTGTCTCTGTCCTAAATCAGAGGAGCTGTCTCTGTGTGTCTCTGTCCTAAATCAGAGGAGCTGTCTCTGTGTCTCTGTCCTAAATCAGAGGAGCTGTCTCTGTGTCTCTGTTCTAAATCAGAGGAGCTGTCTCTGTGTCTCTGTTCTAAATCAGAGGAGATGTCTCTGTGTGTCTCTGTTCTAAATCAGAGGAGCTGTCTCTGTGTGTCTCTGTTCTAAATCAGAGGAGCTGTCTCTGTGTGTCTGTTCTAAATCAGAGGAGCTGTCTCTGTGTCTCTGTCCTAAATCAGAGGAGCTGTCTCTGTGTGTCTCTGTTCTAAATTAGGGTGTTCATCAACCACCATCTGAGAGAGAGAGAGAGAGAGAGAGAGAGAGAGAGAGAGAGAGAGAGAGAGAGAGAGAGAGAGAGAGAGAGAGAGAGAGAGAGAGAGAGAGAGAGAGAGAGAGAGAGAGAGAGAGAGAGAGAGAGAGAGAGAGAGAGAGAGAGAGAGAGAGAGAGAGAGAGAGAGAGAGAGGTATCTCTCCCCCTTTCTCTCTCTGTCTCTGCTGGAATGGATTGATGGAAAAAGTTGTGTTGAGGCCAGCTTGTCATCATGAGGCAGGGTATCTGCTAAGCAAATCCAGTCTGATTAATGGATCTAGAAGAGACAGAGCCAGAGATGAGGCTGCGTTTAGGGAGGCTTGACGTGGGAGAGGTTCTCATGAAATAACAAGAGTGTTTGTAAAGCCATGATAAAGCATGTGAAACACTAGTGTGTGTGTGTGTACAAGTTTGTTAGTCACAAGTGTGAGTTTTGTTAGTCTGTTGTGGACATGTTGCTGTGTGTGTGTGTCTTTCTACTTCCTATTTTGCCTGTGTGTTTTTGAGGATTCGTATCTCTCCCATTGGGATCCACAGGTGGCTGGTTCACTAGATGAGACAGGGGTGTGTCTCTTTCCTTCGTGTGTGTGTGTGTGTGTGTGTGTGTGTGTGTGTGTGTGTGTGTGTGTGTGTGTGTGTGTGTGTGTGTGTGCGGCAGCTGCACTTCTCTCCTGAAGTCCACAGTCTTAGCCGTGTGGTGTCCCTTGTAGGTTAGTATTAACAGTGGTTAGTTCTAGGTTAGTAGTAACAGTGGTTAGTTCTAGGTTAGTAGTAACAGTGGTTAGTTCTAGGTTAGTAGTAACAGTGGTTAGTTCTAGGTTAGTAGTAACAGTGGTTAGTGGTTTATCCCGTAGCGAGTATACACTGCATTTGTTTCCAGTTACTGTGTAGCCTGGCTATGTCCATCGGTTACTGTGTAACCTAGCTATGTCCATCGGTTACTGTGTAACCTAGCTATGTCCATCGGTTACTGTGTAACCTAGCTATGTCCATCGGTTACTGTGTAACCTAGCTATGTCCATCGGTTACTGTGTAGCCTGGCTATGTCCATCGGTTACTGTGTAGCCTGGCTATGTCCATCGGTTACTGTGTAGCCTGGCTATGTCCATCGGTTACTGTGTAACCTAGCTATGTCCATCGGTTACTGTGTAACCTGGCTATGTCCATCGGTTACTGTGTAGCCTGGCTATGTCCATCGGTTACTGTGTAGCCTGGCTATGTCCATCGGTTACTGTGTAGCCTGGCTATGTCCATCGGTTACTGTGTAACCTAGCTATGTCCATCGGTTACTGTGTAACCTAGCTATGTCCATCGGTTACTGTGTAGCCTGGCTATGTCCATCGGTTACTGTGTAGCCTGGCTATGTCCATCGGTTACTGTGTAGCCTGGCTATGTCCATCGGTTACTGTGTAGCCTGGCTATGTCCATCGGTTACTGTGTAGCCTGGCTATGTCCATCGGTTACTGTGTAGCCTGGCTATGTCCATCGGTTACTGTGTAACCTGGCTATGTCCATCGGTTACTGTGTAACCTAGCTATGTCCATCGGTTACTGTGTAGCATAGCTATGTCCATCGGTTACTGTGTAACCTAGCTATGTCCATCGGTTACTGTGTAACCTAGCTATGTCCATCGGTTACTGTGTAGCATAGCTATGTCCATCGGTTACTGTGTAGCCTGGCTATGTCCATCGGTTACTGTGTAGCCTGGCTATGTCCATCGGTTACTGTGTAGCCTGGCTATGTCCATCGGTTACTGTGTAACCTAGCTATGTCCATCGGTTACTGTGTAACCTAGCTATGTCCATCGGTTACTGTGTAGCCTGGCTATGTCCATCGGTTACTGTGTAACCTAGCTATGTCCATCGGTTACTGTGTAACCTGGCTATGTCCATCGGTTACTGTGTAACCTGGCTATGTCCATCGGTTACTGTGTAGCCTGGCTATGTCCATCGGTTACTGTGTAGCCTGGCTATGTCCATCGGTTACTGTGTAGCCTGGCTATGTCCATCGGTTACTGTGTAGCCTGGCTATGTCCATCGGTTACTGTGTAACCTAGCTATGTCCATCGGTTACTGTGTAGCCTGGCTATGTCCATCGGTTACTGTGTAGCCTGGCTATGTCCATCGGTTACTGTGTAGCCTGGCTATGTCCATCGGTTACTGTGTAGCCTGGCTATGTCCATCGGTTACTGTGTAACCTGGCTATGTCCATCGGTTACTGTGTAGCCTAGCTATGTCCATGTGGTTATGGTATTAGTCTTAGTTAGCCAAATCCAGTTTTAGTTGTCTAGCCCCTGGGTGTGCGTGCATGTGCTTTGTGTATATTTGGTAGGAACTATTTTATGTGTCCAGACTCAGTGTTAAAGTACATGTTCCAGTATGTTCTAGACAGAGCTCATGTGATCCAGCCAGCCCATTTAGATCAAAGAGAGGAGGGAAAGAAGTCCAGGGTGGTTCTGGGTGTAGAGAGAAGGGTAAGAGAGGGAAAGAAGGCCAGGGGGGTTCTGGGTGGAGAGAGAAGGGTAAGAGATAGGGAAAGAAGGCCAGGGGGGTTCTGGGTGGAGAGAGAAGGGTAAGAGATAGGGAAAGAAGGCCAGGGGGGTTCTGGGTGGAGAGAGAAGGGTAAGAGATAGGGAAAGAAGGCCAGGGGGGTTCTGGGTGTAGAGAGAAGGGTAAGATATAGGGAAAGAAGGCCAGGGGGGTTCTGGGTGGAGAGAGAAGGGTAAGAGATAGGGAAAGAAGGCCAGGGGGGTTCTGGGTGGAGAGAGAAGGGTAAGAGATAGGGAAAGAAGGCCAGGGGGGTTCTGGGTGTAGAGAGAAGGGTAAGAGATAGGGAAAGAAGGCCAGGGGGGTTCTGGGTGTAGAGAGAAGGGTAAGAGATAGGGAAAGAAGGCCAGGGGGGTTCTGGGTGTAGAGAGAAGGGTAAGATATAGAGAAAGAAGGCCAGGGGGGTTCTGGGTGGAGAGAGAAGGGTAAGAGATAGGGAAAGAAGGCCAGGGGGGTTCTGGGTGGAGAGAGAAGGGTAAGAGATAGGGAAAGAAGGCCAGGGGGGTTCTGGGTGTAGAGAGAAGGGTAAGATATAGGGAAAGAAGGCCAGGGGGGGTTCTGGGTGGAGAGAGAAGGGTAAGAGATAGGGAAAGAAGGCCAGGGGGGTTCTGGATGGAGAGAGAAGGGTAAGAGATAGGGAAAGAAGGCCAGGGGGGTTCTGGGTGTAGAGAGAAGGGTAAGATATAGGGAAAGAAGGCCAGGGGGGTTCTGGGTGGAGAGAGAAGGGTAAGAGATAGGGAAAGAAGGCCGGGGGGGGTTCTGGGTGTAGAGAGAAGGGTAAGAGATAGGGAAAGAAGGCCAGGGGGGTTCTGGGTGTAGAGAGAAGGGTAAGAGATAGGGAAAGAAGGCCAGGGGGGTTCTGGGTGGAGAGAGAA
This sequence comes from Salvelinus namaycush, assembly GCF_016432855.1. NCBI lineage: Eukaryota > Metazoa > Chordata > Actinopteri > Salmoniformes > Salmonidae > Salvelinus > Salvelinus namaycush. The sequence goes on from NW_024058534.1 coordinate 41,741, forward strand.
GGGTAAGAGATAGGGAAAGAAGGCCGGGGGGGGTTCTGGGTGTAGAGAGAAGGGTAAGAGATAGGGAAAGAAGGCCAGGGGGGTTCTGGGTGTAGAGAGAAGGGTAAGAGATAGGGAAAGAAGGCCAGGGGGGTTCTGGGTGTAGAGAGAAGGGTAAGAGATAGGGAAAGAAGGCCAGGGGGGTTCTGGGTGGAGAGAGAAGGGTAAGAGATGTGTCGACAATCAAAGAGTTGGTTTGTATATGAGAAAGGTTCCAACATTTAGTAATAGTGAACAACTACACTCTCTCCTCTGTCCAGCTCTGCCCCTGCGTGAGTGCATGTGTGTTTGCTGTGTGAGTGCATGTGTGTTTGCTGTGTGAGTGCATGTGTGTTTGCTGTGTGAGTGCATGTGTGTTTGCTGTGTGAGTGCATGTGTGTTTTCTGTGTGTGTGCATGTGCGTTTGCTGTGTGAGTGCATGTGTGTTTTCTGTGTGTGTGCATGTGTGTTTGCTGTGTGAGTGCATGTGTGTTTGCTGTGTGAGTGCATGTGCGTTTGCTGTGTGAGTGCATGTGTGTTTGCTGTGTGAGTGCATGTGCGTTTGCTGTGTGAGTGCATGTGTGTTTGCTGTGTGAGTGCATGTGTGTTTGCTGTGTGAGTGCATGTGTGTTTTCTGTGTGCGTGCATGTGTGTTTGCTGTGTGAGTGCATGTGTGTTTGCTGTGTGAGTGCATGTGTGTTTGCTGTGTGAGTGCATGTGTGTTTTCTGTGTGGGTGCATGTGTGTTTTCTGTGTGCGTGCATGTGCGTTTGCTGTGTGAGTGCATGTGTGTTTGCTGTGTGAGTGCATGTGTTTTTGCTGTGTGAGTGCATGTGTTTTTGCTGTGTGAGTGCATGTGTTTTTGCTGTGTGAGTGCATGTGTTTTTGCTGTGTGAGTGCATGTGTTTTTGCTGTGTGAGTGCATGTGTGTTTGCTGTGTGAGTGCATGTGTGTTTGCTGTGTGAGTGCATGTGCGTTTGCTGTGTGAGTGCATGTGCGTTTGCTGTGTGAGTGCATGTGTTTTTGCTGTGTGAGTGCATGTGTTTTTGCTGTGTGAGTGCATGTGTGTTTGCTGTGTGAGTGCATGTGTTTTTGCTGTGTGAGTGCATGTGTGTTTGCTGTGTGAGTGCATGTGTTTTTGCTGTGTGAGTGCATGTGTGTTTGCTGTGTGAGTGCATGTGTTTTTGCTGTGTGAGTGCATGTGTGTTTGCTGTGTGAGTGCATGTGTTTTTGCTGTGTGAGTGCATGTGTGTTTGCTGTGTGAGTGCATGTGTGTTTGCTGTGTGAGTGCATGTGCGTTTGCTGTGTGAGTGCATGTGCGTTTGCTGTGTGAGTGCATGTGTTTTTGCTGTGTGAGTGCATGTGTTTTTGCTGTGTGAGTGCATGTGTGTTTGCTGTGTGAGTGCATGTGTTTTTGCTGTGTGAGTGCATGTGTGTTTGCTGTGTGAGTGCATGTGTGTTTGCTGTGTGAGTGCATGTGTTTTTGCTACTCTTGTCTTTTTGGTCGTTAGTATCTGTCACTAAAGCCTGAAGCTTCATCACTCATTCCCCTGCAAGGATAGAATCAGGGCCGTCGTGTGTGTTTGTGCGTGTCTGTGAGAGAGAGAGATCTCCAGTCTGGGAGCTGTGTGGACCACCCTCCTCATCCTGACGGGAAGTTGTTACTTTAACCTGACAGGGAAGAATTTGGGAAACTTGGCAGAGAGCCACGAGGGAGAGAGAAAAGCTCCCCTCTCGGCATTAACTGTTAATAGATTGACCATTACCGGACCCCTCTCTCTCTTTCTCTCTCCCTCTTTTTCTCTCTCTTTTTCTCTCTCTCTTTTTCTCTCTCTCTTTTCTCTCTCTCTCTCTCTCCCCTGCTTTCTTGCCTTATTTCTCCCTCTCTCATACACACAATCTACACACAAATATTCATATGAGCTCATGCGCACACACACACCCACTACTGCACTACTAGAATTCCCCCCCAGCCCCCCCCCCCCCCCCCCCCCCCTCTCCTCCTTGTAGTCAGTTGTTCTTTGTACTGAGTGGTGAATACAGGCTCTGTGTATCCCCTTCCTCTCTCCTGACCTCTACCTGTATCTGTTCCACCTGAATGGGGGGGGGGGGGGGGGGGGTCGCAGAATGATGAAGGGAGAGGCTGATGGGTGCGGGAGGAAAGGGGGATGAGGATGGGGGCTGACGGAAAAGAAAGGTTTTGTTTGTGTCTGGGCTGGAGTTGTGTTTCTGAGGGCAGGCCTCTGCTGTGACTCGGACCCTCACCTGGTCTCTACCTTTCAGTGGGGTGTTTGTATGTGTCTAAGTGTTTTCCGCTGTGTGTGGAGGTTTGTTTATGACGTTGCCATGGGATTTGTCAGTGGTATGGTAGTTAGAGTGGTTGTTGGTTTAGTGACAGAATGAGTGGATTCATATTGTTTGTTATGAGTGTTGTAAATCTGTGTATGACATTTGACCCTCTCTCTCTCTCTCTCTCTCTCTCTCTCTCTCTCTCTCTCTCTCTCTCTCTCTCTCTCTCTCTCTCTCTCTCTCTCTCTCTCTCTCTCTCTCTCTCTCTCTCTCTCTCTCTCTCTCTCCCCATCAGGGGGTAGTGTATGGAAGATGTCTGAAACAGACTGGACTCTGTGGATGAAAAAGCGACGGGTGCGAGTGCTGTGTGCTCTGGGTGCTGTGCTACTGTGCTGCCTACAGGGCGGCGCCACTGTCACTGGTGAGTAGAGCGCTGGTCATGTCACAGCATCCCAACAGGGAACCAGGGATAGTCATAGAGATAGTAACATGTCTGGGATAACAGGGAACCAGGGATAGTCATAGAGATAGTAACATGTCTGAGATAACAGGGAACCAGGGATAGTCATAGAGATAGTAACATGTCTGAGATAACAGGGAACCAGGGATAGTCATAGAGATGGTAACATGTCTGAGATAACAGGGATCCAGGGATAGTCATAGAGATAGTAACATGTCTGAGATAACAGGGATCCATGGATAGTCATAGAGATAGTAACATGTCTGAGATAACAGGGAACCAAGGATAGTCATAGAGATAGTAACATGTCTGAGATAACAGGGAACCAGGGATAGTCATAGAGATAGTAACATGTCTGAGATAACAGGGAACCAGGGATAGTCATAGAGATAGTAACATGTCTGAGATAACAGGGAACCAGGGATAGTCATAGAGATGGTAACATGTCTGAGATAACAGGGATCCAGGGATAGTCATAGAGATAGTAACATGTCTGAGATAACAGGGAACCAAGGATAGTCATAGAGATAGTAACATGTCTGAGATAACAGGGAACCAGGGATAGTCATAGAGATAGTAACATGTCTGAGATAACAGGGAACCAGGGATAGTCATAGAGATAGTAACATGTCTGAGATAACACGGATCCAGGGATAGTCATAGAGATAGTAACATGTTTGAGATAACACGGATCTATCTCAACTAATGTGTTATTAATGATGGAGGTTTTGCACACATCAAAAGTAAGGATTCAATCCTATGTGGGTGGAAGGAGAATAAGTTATCTTCACAGTTTGTGTCTTAAATATGTGTATGGCAGTGGGACTTATCACTCCCTCTCTCCCATCCCTCTCTACCATCCCCCTCTCTCTCTCCCATCCCTCTCTACCATCCCTCTCTCTCTCCCATCCCTCTCTACCATCCCCCTCTCTTTCTCCCATCCCTCTCTTTCTCCCATCCCTCTCTCTTTCTCCCAACCCTCCCTCTCTCTCCCAACCCTACCTCTCTCTCCCATCTCTCTCCCCTCCCTCTCTCCATCCCTCCCTCTCTCCCCTCCCTCTCTCCATCCCTCCCTCTCTCTATCCCTCCCTCTCTCTCCCATCCCTCTCTCTTTCTCCCATCCCTCCCTCTCTCTCCCATCCCTCCCTCTCTCCCATCTCTCTCCCATCCCTCCCTCTCTCTCCCATCCCTCCCTCTCTCCCATCTCTCTCCCACCCCTTCCTCTCTCCCACCCCTACCGCTCCCATCCCTCTCTCTCCCACCCCTACCTCTCTCTCCCATCCCTCTCTCTCCCACCCCTACCTCTCTCCCATCCCTCTCTCTCCCACCCCTACCGCTCTCTCCCATCCCTCTCTCTCCCACCCCCACCCCTACCTCTCTCTCCCACCCCTACCTCTCTCCCATCCCTCTCTCTCCCACCCCTACCTCGCTCTCCCATCTCTCTCCCATCCCTCCATCTCTCTCCCATCTCTGTCCCCTCTCTCCCTCTCTCCCATCTCTCTCCCATCCCTCCCTCTCTCTCTCCTATCTCTCTCTCCCATCTCTGTCCCCTTTCTCTCTCCTATCTCTCCCCTCCCTCTCTCCCATCTCTCTCCCATCCCTCCCTCTCTCTCTCCTATCTCTCTCTCCCAACCCTCCCTCTCTCCCCATCCCTCCCTCTCTCCCTCTCTCCCCATCCCTCCCTCTCTCCCTCTCTCCCCATCCCTCCCTCTCTCCCTCTCTCCCATCTCTCTCCCATCCCTCCCTCTCTCTCTCCTATCTCTCTCTCCCATCTCTGTCCCCTTTCTCTCTCCTATCTCTCCCCTCCCTCTCTCCCATCTCTCTCCCATCCCTCCCTCTCTCTCTCCTATCTCTCTCTCCCATCTCTGTCCCCTTTCTCTCTCCTATCTCTCCCCTCCCTCTCTCCCATCTCTCTCCCATCCCTCCCTCTCTCTCTCCTATCTCTCTCTCCCAACCCTCCCTCTCTCCCATCCCTCCCTCTCTCCCCATCCCTCCCTCTCTCCCTCTCTCCCATCCCTCTCTTCTCCCAGATGAAGTGCCAGTGTTCACAGAGGAACCTCTGTCGGTGGTGCAGAAGTTAGGTGGTAGCGTGACCCTGAGGTGCAGCGCCCGACCCCCCTCGGCCAACATCAGCTGGCGGCTGAACGGGCGTGATCTGGTTGCCGGGGCTGGTGGGGACCTGGGGGTGGTACTGGAGCCTGGCATGCTGCTCATCCCAGCCCTCACCAACCTCACCCTGGGCAGGTACCAGTGTGTGGCCAGCACCAATGCAGGGGGCCTGGCCAGTGTGCCCGCCAACGTCACCGCTGCCAGTGAGTAGCTGTTTATGCATTTCTGGTTTATTTGAATAGTGACTGAGTCTGCTAATGTTCTGTAAATGTGTCTTTTTCTCTTCATTTTAGGCCTTTTGGAAAAACAGCGTCACTTTCAATTATCTTACAAACAATCAGTCATAATAAAACTGTTTGGGAAAGAACATTGTGTTTCTTAGTGTATAGATGTAGATTAGTCAGCAAGACCTTTATAAGGTAGTGTCATCTGACTCCATAGTGGGGAGAAGGGAATAATAATGTAGTGTAGTGGTGTAGTGTAGTGGTGTAGTGTAGTGTAGTGCTTGGTCATTTAGTGGTGTGTAGTGTAGTGTAGAGGTGTAGTGTTGTAGTGCTTGGTCATCTAGTGGTGTGTAGTAGTGTAGAGGTGTAGTGTAGTAGTGTAGTGGTGTAGTGTGGTGTAGTGTTGTAGTGCAGTGTAGTGCTTGGTCATTTAGTGGTGTGTAGTGTAGTGTAGAGGTGTAGTGTTGTAGTGCTTGGTCATCTAGTGGTGTGTAGTAGTGTAGTGCTTGGTCATCTAGTGGTGTGTAGTAGTGTAGTGCTTGGTTATCTAGTGGTGTGTAGTGGTGTAGTTTAGTGTAGTGGTGTAGTGCTTGGTCATCTAGTAGTGTGTAACGTAAACTCAATCACTTTTGCACATCGCCTTGGTCCTTACAATTGACCTTATTTTAGCGCCCCAAAAACGTAATACTTCCAGATCAACTGTAATGTCAATACCATTGTAAAGCACAATTTCTCCCCTTTACAACAGAATCAATTACATGACCCCCACGCTGCCCGTTTCTGCATGATTCAAGAAGGCAATGAGCACCGTCGGGTCATTTTAAAAATGGCGGGTGGGGAAGCGAAACTAATGCGTGATAGTGAGAAGGAGAAATGTTGTGTGGGAAAATGGCTTTTTTTCACTCGATCTGTCCAACTTATCACCTTATCGCTTCTAAAATGTAAATAAAACACTATAAAGAGTTTATATAATGTGTCATTACATACCTATATGAAGGTTTGTGTCGAATTTGAATCTGGCTTTTAGGGCAGTGCTAAAGTGATCTTAGAAGTAAACAGCGGCTTTGAGAATGATGATCGCATGCAGTGATGAAAAAATGACTAGGTATCCCCCCTTACCCCCGTCACTGTCCATTTCTTGTTTTTAAATGATGAGAGAAGTGCTACACCTGGTGGAGAGAGATTGTAAGACAGAAATAGTTGCTTTATGCGTGCTGTACGTTACGGCATGACACGTCACGATGTAACGGAGGGTCAGTTTTCTCTACTTTTCTCCAATACTATAGAGCCATTACCATGTCGATCAACGCTTGAATAGAAACGTAGTTCACACCCCAGATTTTGAAGTCAACACAGTCGCTACAATCCCATTAGTTTTCTTTGTAGCCTCGTTTGAATGTTGCGGTTGCGCACATTTGTACGGAATGGGGTGAGTTTACGTCAGTGGTACTATAATGGTAGAGAAGTGGTAGTGTCTGTCAGGGGACTGAGAGGGGGTCTGCCTGGAGCAGTGTAATGTGACCCTGAAGCCAGGTGGCCAGGGGAGTGAATGGGACCTCCTCCCCAGGCCACAACCCCCCCAACAAGGGGCCAGGGTTCTGGTCTAGAAGCACGGTTTTGACTGTTCCTAAAGTCCTGCTTCGGTACTGCAGTTTAACTGACGCCCAGAAAGACATAGAGAAGTCCGATTTTTTTTATTCGTAATAAGACACTTTAGTCATCACCTTTGTGCACAAAACATCCATTGAATCTTCGAATATATTAACATGTTATATTCATCCAATGTCTGCCATGTAAACCGGGAGCAACCCGAAAATATAGACGGTCCATGAATCGCTGTACATGAACGTGTGTAGATTACATTGAAAACAAAGGTTGGACATCTTGGACACAGTCTCTAGGTCTTTTATACCTCAGTGCTCCCCACCTGCCCTCTCCCCACCACACCACATTCCTCTGACGGGGGAGTTATGGCTCCGTAATTTAAGGAGAGGGCTGCTTTTTTGTGAGGGGGAAATAATGGTGTGTGTATGAGAGAGATTGAGAGACTGATAAGAATATTGAAAGAGAAACGATGAGACAGAGAGGAACAGATTGGGAATTTCTTTGTTTTGTGAGGTTGTGTGATGGTGTGTGTTTGTATCTGTGTGTGTGATGTTTTGTGAGGTTGTCTCTGGTATTTTGTAAGTGTGTGCCTGTGTGTGTAGTGTTTTTAGAGAGAGTGTGTGTAGTGTTTTTAGAGAGTGTGTGTAGTGTTTTTAGAGAGTGTGTGTAGTGTTTTTAGAGAGTGTGTGTGTAGTGTTTTTAGAGAGTGTGTGTGTAGTGTTTTTAGAGAGTGTGTGTAGTGTTTTTAGAGAGTGTGTGTAGTGTTTTTAGAGAGTGTGTGTAGTGTTTTAGAGAGTGTGTGTAGTGTTTTTAGAGAGTGTGTGTAGTGTTTTTAGAGAGTGTGTGTAGTGTTTTTAGAGAGTGTGTGTGTAGTGTTTTTAGAGAGTGTGTGTAGTGTTTTAGAGAGAGTGTGTGTAGTGTTTTAGAGAGAGTGTGTGTGTAGTGTTTTAGAGAGAGTGTGTGTGTAGTGTTTTTAGAGTGTGTGTGTAGTGTTTTTAGAGTGTGTGTGTCGTGTTTTTAGAGAGTGTGTGTGTCGTGTTTTTAGAGAGTGTGTGTGTAGTGTTTTAGAGAGAGTGTGTGTGTAGTGTTTTTAGAGAGTGTGTGTAGTGTTTTAGAGAGAGTGTGTGTAGTGTTTTAGAGAGAGTGTGTGTAGTGTTTTAGAGAGAGTGTGTGTAGTGTTTTAGAGAGAGTGTGTGTGTAGTGTTTTTAGAGAGTGTGTGTAGTGTTTTTAGAGAGTGTGTGTAGTGTTTTTAGAGTGTGTGTGTAGTGTTTTTAGAGAGAGTGTGTGTAGTGTTTTAGAGAGTGTGTGTAGTGTTTTTAGAGAGAGTGTGTGTAGTGTTTTAGTGAGTGTGTGTAGTGTTTTTAGAGAGTGTGTGTAGTGTTTTTAGAGAGTGTGTGTGTGTAGTGTTTTTAGAGAGAGTGTGTGTTGTGTTTTTAGAGAGAGTGTGTGTGTAGTGTTTTTAGAGAGTGTGTGTAGTGTTTTTAGAGAGAGTGTGTGTAGTGTTTTTAGAGAGTGTGTGTGTGTAGTGTTTTTAGAGAGTGTGTGTGTAGTGTTTTTAGAGAGTGTGTGTGTGTAGTGTTTTTAGAGAGTGTGTGTGTAGTGTTTTTAGAGAGTGTGTGTAGTGTTTTTAGAGAGAGTGTGTGTAGTGTTTTTAGAGAGAGTGTGTGTGTAGTGTTTTTAGAGAGTGTGTGTAGTGTTTTTAGAGAGTGTGTGTAGTGTTTTTAGAGAGTGTGTGTGTAGTGTTTTTAGAGAGTGTGTGTGTAGTGTTTTTAGAGAGAGTGTGTGTTGTGTTTTTAGAGAGTGTGTGTAGTGTTTTTAGAGAGTGTGTGTAGTGTTTTTAGAGAGAGTGTGTGTGTAGTGTTTTTAGAGAGAGTGTGTGTGTAGTGTTTTTAGAGAGAGTGTGTAGTGTTTTTAGAGAGTGTGTGTAGTGTTTTTAGAGAGTGTGTGTAGTGTTTTTAGAGAGAGTGTGTGTGTAGTGTTTTTAGAGAGAGTGTGTGTGTAGTGTTTTTAGAGAGTGTGTGTGTAGTGTTTTTAGAGAGAGTGTGTGTGTAGTGTTTTTAGAGAGAGTGTGTGTGTAGTGTTTTTAGAGAGTGTGTGTGTAGTGTTTTTAGTGTGTGTGTAGTGTTTTTAGAGAGTGTGTGTAGTGTTTTTAGAGAGAGAGTGTGTGTAGTGTTTTTAGAGAGAGTGTGTGTGTAGTGTTTTTAGAGTGTGTGTAGTGTTTTTAGAGAGTGTGTGTAGTGTTTTTAGAGAGTGTGTGTAGTGTTTTTAGAGAGAGTGTGTGTGTAGTGTTTTTAGAGAGAGTGTGTGTGTAGTGTTTTTAGAGAGTGTGTGTGTAGTGTTTTTAGAGAGAGTGTGTGTAGTGTTTTTAGAGAGAGTGTGTGTGTAGTGTTTTTAGAGAGAGTGTGTGTTGTGTTTTTAGAGAGTGTGTGTGTAGTGTTTTTAGTGTGTGTGTAGTGTTTTTAGTGTGTGTGTAGTGTTTTTAGAGAGTGTGTGTGTGTAGTGTTTTAGAGAGAGTGTGTGTGTAGTGTTTTAGAGAGAGTGTGTAGTGTTTTTAGAGAGTGTGTAGTGTTTTTAGAGAGTGTGTAGTGTTTTTAGAGAGAGTGTGTAGTGTTTTTAGAGTGTGTGTGTAGTGTTTTAGAGAGAGTGTGTGTAGTGTTTTTAGAGAGTGTGTGTGTGTAGTGTTTTTAGAGAGTGTGTGTGTGTAGTGTTTTTAGAGAGTGTGTGTGTAGTGTTTTTAGAGAGTGTGTGTGTAGTGTTTTTAGAGAGTGTGTGTAGTGTTTTTAGAGAGAGTGTGTGTTGTGTTTTTAGAGAGTGTGTGTAGTGTTTTTAGAGAGAGTGTGTGTGTAGTGTTTTTAGAGAGAGTGTGTGTGTAGTGTTTTTAGAGAGAGTGTGTGTGTAGTGTTTTTAGAGAGTGTGTGTAGTGTTTTTAGAGAGTGTGTGTAGTGTTTTTAGAGAGTGTGTGTAGTGTTTTTAGAGAGTGTGTGTGTAGTGTTTTTAGAGAGTGTGTGTGTAGTGTTTTAGAGAGAGTGTGTGTAGTGTTTTTAGAGAGTGTGTGTAGTGTTTTTAGAGAGAGTGTGTGTGTAGTGTTTTTAGAGAAGAGTGTGTGTAGTGTTTTTAGAGAGAGTGTGTGTGTAGTGTTTTTTAGAGAGTGTGTGTGTAGTGTTTTTAGAGAGTGTGTGTAGTGTTTTTAGAGAGTGTGTGTAGTGTTTTTAGAGAGTGTGTGTAGTGTTTTTAGAGAGAGAGTGTGTGTGTAGTGTTTTTAGAGAGAGAGTGTGTGTGTAGTGTTTTTAGAGAGTGTGTGTGTAGTGTTTTTAGAGAGAGTGTGTGTAGTGTTTTTAGAGAGTGTGTGTAGTGTTTTTAGAGAGTGTGTGTAGTGTTTTTAGAGAGTGTGTGTAGTGTTTTTAGAGAGTGTGTGTGTAGTGTTTTTAGAGAGAGTGTGTGTAGTGTTTTAGAGAGTGTGTGTAGTGTTTTAGAGAGTGTGTGTGTAGTGTTTTTAGAGAGTGTGTGTAGTGTTTTTAGAGAGTGTGTGTAGTGTTTTTAGAGAGTGTGTGTGTAGTGTTTTTAGAGAGTGTGTGTAGTGTTTTAGAGAGAGTGTGTGTAGTGTTTTAGAGAGAGTGTGTGTTGTGTTTTTAGAGAGAGTGTGTGTTGTGTTTTTAGAGAGTGTGTGTGTGTAGTGTTTTAGAGAGAGTGTGTGTGTAGTGTTTTAGAGAGAGTGTGTGTGTAGTGTTTTAGAGAGAGTGTGTAGTGTTTTTAGAGAGTGTGTAGTGTTTTTAGAGAGTGTGTAGTGTTTTTAGAGAGTGTGTGTAGTGTTTTTAGAGAGTGTGTAGTGTTTTTAGAGAGAGTGTGTAGTGTTTTTAGAGAGTGTGTGTAGTGTTTTTAGAGAGTGTGTAGTGTTTTTAGAGAGAGTGTGTAGTGTTTTTAGAGAGTGTGTGTGTAGTGTTTTAGAGAGTGTGTGTGTAGTGTTTTAGAGAGAGTGTGTGTAGTGTTCTAGAGAGAGTGTGTGTAGTGTTTTAGAGAGTGTGTGTGTAGTGTTTTAGAGAGTGTGTTTGTAGTGTTTTTAGAGAGTGTGTGTAGTGTTTTTAGAGAGTGTGTAGTGTTTTTAGAGAGTGTGTGTGTAGTGTTTTTAGAGAGTGTGTGTGTAGTGTTTTTAGAGAGAGTGTGTGTAGTGTTTTAGAGAGTGTGTAGTGTTTTTAGAGAGTGTGTGTGTAGTGTTTTTAGAGAGAGTGTGTGTAGTGTTTTTAGAGAGTGTGTGTAGTGTTTTTAGAGAGTGTGTGTAGTGTTTTTAGAGAGTGTGTGTAGTGTTTTTAGAGAGTGTGTGTGTAGTGTTTTTAGAGAGAGTGTGTAGTGTTTTAGAGAGTGTGTGTAGTGTTTTAGAGAGGTGTGTGTGTGTTTTTAGAGAGTGTGTGTAGTGTTTTTTAGAGATGTG